>NC_056729.1:1324409780-1324717280 GCF_019279795.1 Protopterus annectens
TACTTAAATTCTCTTATACGTCCAGTGGAATATAGCAAGTTGTTAGCCGGCCAAAGCTGAGGTTTTTAAGCAGAAAATATTTCACACTGTACCACTTAAATAGGCAAGGACAGGAAATCAAAGAATGTGACTACCCCACACCTGTAATTACTAGCAAATAACAAAATTCAGCAAACACTGACTAACTACCAGTTCAGTTAATATTTCTTCCAAACTGCAGAGCAGAGTGAAAACTTCAGTTCAGCTAAATATTCCTTCTCACACAGTTGAAATCAATTTAAATACTGTAATTTTTTTGGAAAAAAAAAGCAGATAAAGGTACTTAAATTCTCTTATACGTCCAGTGGAATATAGCAAGTTGTTAGCCGGCCAAAGCTGAGGTTTTTAAGCAGAAAATATTTCACACTGTACCACTTAAATAGGCAAGGACAGGAAATCAAAGAATGTGACTACCCCCACACCTGTAATTACTAGCAAATAACAAAATTCAGCAAACACTGACTAACTACCAGTTCAGTTCATTCAGTTCATTCAGTTCATTTGCCCAATCAATCTCTAATTCAACATCTAAATAAACAATTTTATTTCTATTGTATTCATAAGTGAATTTAAGAAAATCCCCAGTTTCATTAATATACAGAAGGAACTCATTTAGACTGTCTTCAGTACCTTTCCAAATCAGAAAAAGATTATCCAAAAACCGGGTGTAGTGTGTAATCTGGGACTTGTAACAACTATTCATCACATACTCCTGTTCCCAATAGGACATGATCAGGTTTGCAAAAATGGGGGCACACGCTGCCCCCATTGCTACATCTTTTGTCTGTTTGTAATACTGTCCCTCAAACCAGAAATAGTTGTTCTTTAGAACAAGTTCCATAAGCACACGTATTCTATTAATTTCATCTTGACCAAAATTTTTAGTTTTGTAAAGCTGTTGTTCCAACCAATTGATACCAGTATCATTTGGAATCACTGTGAACAGATTGACTACGTCAATAGTCAGCATGATCATGTCCGATGTTAACTTTATCCCATTTAACTTGTTTATAAATTGCCAGGAGTCTTTACTGATGTAATTGAAACAGCCCAAACTCCTCTGCATTATTTGGTCTAAATATTTACAAATAAAATGTTTTTTTGACCTTTTTCCATCTACAATGGGCCTGAATTTTGGATTTACAAGCCCTTTGTGAATTTTTGGGATGTCAAAGGTACTAGGCACCCTTGGATGTTCATTTTTCATGTAGTGGTATTCATCTTCGTTAATTTGAGCCTGATAAACTATGTCATCTAACACTAAAATCTATCTTCCTGTATGCAACTTTTTCTTCATTCAAGGAGCTCTCCTTATAAGTGTCCCCCAACAAAATGGTATTCATTCCATCCAGATAATCCTCCCTATCCATTATTACAACTCCATTACCCTTGTCAGGTTTCATGAACCTGACCATAGGGTCTCTTGTCAAATCCGACATTAATTGTTTTTCTTCACTAGTCATGTTAGAACTTTCACTTCCTTCCTTTTTACAATAACTCTTCCTAATTTCCTTTTCACACATTCTTTCAAATAATTCAATGGTTTTGTTTAAGGGGGGATTAAAAGTACAGGGTTTTCTACACCTATCCCTAGTCTGGCCTTCCACACCCATCTCCTGGTTGAACCAGACTTTCAAGTTTAATTTTCTGGTGTATCGTTTTAGGTCAATGATAGATTCTACTACACTCCCAGATCTACAAGGGACAAAGGTGAACCCTTTTGCCAAAAAATCAGCATGTTTTTTGCTGATATTTAACTTGGAATAATTATAAATTTTAAAATCACCTTTATTGTTCAAAACAATTTCAGGTTCCAACCCATCAGTAAATGTCTACTGCTCATCAAGACATTGTATCAAAATGTCTAAAACCGATTCATCGTTAATGTTGTAACTGCCAGATTCAGCCATCTGACATACCATCAATTCATTAACACTGTCATCGTTCACATCCACCCCCACTTTTTCGGCCACAAGAGTATTACATTCTGCTGTACTATATTTCACACCAGTTGAACTACCATTCACCCTTTCAACAAAAAAATCATCATCAACAAAATGTATGGAGACATCCATTAATGAAAATTGTCCCATTTCATTTTCTAAAACCACACATTCATTGTTCATTTGGTTCACTCCGGAACCCAATAGGTCTGATTCATTTTGCTGTAGTGTATAGGGCAAACAAAAATTGTCATTGATTGCATAAAAAATATCACCTCTGCCAGGAACGCTTTCATCTGGATGTACATATTGATTTACAAGAGATACGGCACCTGCCATACCACTTACTTGCTTTACACAGTCCATTTCTCTTGGGGTAGGTGGTAGAACCACCCAGTCTAATTATTTCTTGTCCTGTAGACTTTTGGCCTTGCACCCTGCTCCCCAAAATCCTGTCGACGTCTCCTGGAAAAAGACGAAGTGGTGGAAGCTGCCTTGTCTCTCAGTCCGTCAGAATGTCTGATCGCTTCATCCACGTTGTTTTCCGACTGAGAACGCTTGTTACGCCCTCTTTGAAGACTCGCATTGTCTTGCATCACTTCCCTTTCCTTGTTGGGCACGTCGCCACGCCCCTGTTGACCGTGGCCCAAGGAAAATGGATATACACTGTCCTGTATATACTCATTCAGGTCTCTTCTGATTTTTATTTTTTTTACGTAAAAAGATGGTATTGCACACACTGTTGACCTGGATGTGAAGGTTTTGATATGCACACTGGTTTTGATTAAACTCACGATCGGCCTTAATAGACTGATCAAGCTCATCAAGGTCTCTCACCATTTTTTCTATTTTATTTTGGTTGTGTTTCACCATCAACCTCATGAGAGCCAAACCAGCTTTATCAAATAAAGAATGCACATCTTTTAAAAATTCACTATTATCCTTAACACCATTTGGATACCTCCACATCCTTAGTCCTCGAGGTACCTGTTGCATTTCTATGTTTTTATTCAAACATGCATTTTCCAACTGTAATTTTTTGAACATGTATATGTTGAATGAATATGTATTAATCACACAAGTGCACATTCAGACAATGTGCTGGAGACCATCCATCCATTCATGACCTCATCCTGTACATCACACATATTACACTGACCTGGGTTTTAATCTATCCAGTTCCATTATGGCATGGTTTCTAATCTCTACGGTATGCGGATGAGAAAGGACTGTGTTATTGGAGGTGGTTTTTAGGTCAGGTAGTGTTATGGCACTAAAAAGAATATGTTCCAATAGACAATTGCCTTGTTTTGCACCCTGCCTGTTACCGGTTTCCATATGTTGACTGCTGTATGTTCTCCATTGAGTAATACTATCTACCTTTAATATTGCATCTATAAACAGTTACGTTGTTCTTTCAAGCCAAGTACAACTATGGTATCCAGAAGTGTGAATCCCCGACACCCACCATTTACCAATAAGGAAAACCAGGCCATAATACATGGCCTACGCATCCATGGGATGTTTTTACTCCAAATGGAGAGGAAGAATAATGCCCATCAAATGACATTATGGCAAGAAGTAGTTTCTACTGTAAATGCCGTGAGCAGCCATGGACAAACATATGACCAGGTGCACCACAGTGCCACTGACATGATAACAGCTGCCGGATGAAGAGCTGCTGCAGCAGGCCATGACATCATGGGTACAGCTGGAGGCCCTGCTATGCAACAACCACTGACCCCAATGAGCAGTTCCTCACTGACCTTAACTGCAGCCAGAGTTTCCAAGACACTGATGTGCATCATGTCCTTGATGTAGGTGCCAGTGTGTCAACATCCCAGGAGGAGCTTACAGGTAGGCCTTGCTATGTATACTGTGGAAAAGGGGTTACCCTATGAGTTATGTTGGTCATATTTTTCAGGAGGTAATAAACAAAAGGTTGAGTGGGCATTTTTTACCCCTGCTTAGCACAGGGGGAGGATTTCAAAATAATGTAAGACAGGAGGGCAGTAACATTTTTAAAAGGTCAGCTATATTTAAATTCAACCAGCAATTTTATAACATCAAGAACATCATTCAGCACAATTGGAACATTTTTAGCACTGACGTAGAACAGGTACAGCTCATAGGACCAGTCCCTAACATTGTATACAAAAGAGATTGCAGCATAAAAAATATGCTGGAAAGACAGAAATATGATTTAGACAGAGGTATAGAGATGGTAAAATGTGGTTACTGCCTACAATGTCAGTACATCCTTGAAGCCAAAGACATCTTGATTCCTAACTACAGAAACCACACTATAAGGGGGGAAAATGTCTTGTAACAGCAAAGCCGTGGTTTATTTGGCCCTATGCTCCCAATGTCCGAGTTACTACATTGGCAAAACTAAAAATGCATTGAGGAGCAGAATATATCAACATTATCATGATATAAATAGGAAAGATTGTAAAAATGCACTAGCAACACATATTATAGCCAACGAAGGGCATGAATTTAAGTTTGTTATCATGGAACAGGTTAACATGGGAGAAAGAGGGGGTCCCCTGAATGATTTCCTGGAACTGTCAGAACTCAAATGGCAAATAAGAGCAAATGCATCAGAAGGTCCAGGACTGAATAGTGCTGTGTCAATTAGTGCTGTCTTAAGACTGAAGGCACAATTCTTTTTATAAAATTTTTAAATAAAGAATGTTTTTTTTAGGCAGATGCTGCAACTGTTATGGATAAAAGTTAGGTATGCCTTTTAGGGTTTATGCATTATTTGTTCTTATGCATCTTAAAACATGTTTTAAGCACTTCAGTTTTGTTATGTTTTTATCTTTTATGTTCTTGGTCATGGTTGCTTTAAGAACTTCATTACATTTTTATTAATTAATCAGGTGATAACTTTTTGATATGTATATAAAGGATGTTGGTTAACAGGTTACTTCATTCTGATGAAGTTTCCATTGGAGAGACGAAAGCACTCAAATAAAACTTTTCTGTGTGGATCTTGACCTTAGTTTCTTTATTATTTTCTGGAATATCAGTCTGTGTGTATAGTGTTCCCATTGGTTTTAGTATGGAGGGATCCAAGGACACTGATTCACCTACCCTCACCTCTTTGGCTCAAGTCATTCAAGCTTTAAACAATACAGTGGCGAATATGGCCATTCAGATGGAGAAAAATGACCCAACAAGCCTGCAATTCATTTTCACCAGTAAATAGGAATGATCTGGGCCCAAATGGGGCAGGAATTAACAACTCTGGTGATAAATTTTGTAGTTTAAGCAGTACCGGCATTACACCAGCACAGAGAGGACAACAGGTGGCACCTAGCCAATTAGGAAGGCTAGATTTACATAAGATGTCATCTACAATATCAAATACAGGAACTGACGGCCATGGAGCCCTTTACAATGGCTGCAACAGCTTGCTTCAATGGCTAGAAGGGAAAAAGGACTGGCAACTCGAATTTTGTTGGGTCCAAGTCCAAAACACTAGAACCTTAAATGGACAGCTGTCGAACCTGGAAGAACTGACTATGGACTACCACAAATTCCAATTGGAGAGTAGTTATCTCAATGAATGTGTTTGGACTGAAAGGGTTCCAAAGGGCCTTAGACTTTGGAAATTTCCAATGGGCCTGGTAAGAGACTTATTACTTACATCTAGAGCTCTTGGAATTGTTTAATAAAAACGGTTGTGAACTTTTAAAATGTCTCCTTAGGGACAATGACCAAAAAATGTCTGAACTACTGAACAAAATTAATATAGTAGATGAAAATATTCAAAATGGCTTATTGTCTTAGTGTAAAAAAGTTGATTATTTTAAAATGTTTGAGAGAATTGATTGTGCAATGATAGAAGTGAAGAAAAGGAAAATGCATAAACTTAGGAGCGATGAAAAGGAATATGGGGAGAATAGAGCTTACCGTTTACTGGCTAGAGGGCAGGAGGGGGCACGTAGTAATGTTGAACATGATATGTCTAATATGAATGGTGTTAACAATAGTAAATGTGAGCACATGCCAAGTTCCCCAACTCCTTTAGAGACCCCCCCCCCACGAGGAGGTCAGAGAGACTAAGGAACCAGGAGGGGGTGAGACACACTACAACTACAAATACAATCACCAATACCCCACATATACCAGAGGCAATTGGAGAGGGAGGGGGAACAAATATTAGAGAGTGAATACAACACCAACATAGTCATTTTGAAAAACACAAGTGGGGACTTTAAGGTTTACAATTATAGCAATGTTCGATTTAATGGACAGATAGCAGAACTGTTTCAAAAAGGTTTAACCTTTGTACCAGACAAAAAAGCATCCTTAGACCAAACTATAATTGACCTTAAACATTTCACTAGAAAGTTGAATTTCAAATTCTTTTTTAAAGGTCTGAATTACCACATTAATGAACAGGCCAGTTTTAAAAAAACCTAGTACATTTAACCCAACCTTGCACCCCGCTGTGTCAACTTTTGAAAAATTATGTGAGAAAGACATTAGTGAAGTGTTTAAAAAAGAGAGTAATAGACGGGTTAACAACCTGAGCAACACAGAGATGAGGTTACTAAGGGAAATATATCAAAATTTAGAGATACGGGTCATGAAACCTGACAAAGGTGGGGGCCTTGTCATCATGAATTATGATACATATACCAACAAAATGTTTAACCACCTGTTTGGGGACACATACTGTGAAATCCATTTAAATGAGAAAAATATTTGCTATAATAAAGTTGACATTATGTTAGAAGATTTACTCATGAATCAGCAAATTAAGTTAGAAGAACATTATTATATCTATGTAAAACATCTTAAAATACCCACAATATTCAGGATCCCCAAGATTCATAAAGATTTATTGGGTCTATATTAGAACATTGATGTTTCAGAACTTCGAATGTTCTAATATCGACCCCTAGTAACCGAAAGCTGAAAATAGTGAAGTTTCAGAAAACCAAATTCTTTCCTAGGGAAAGAATTCGGTTGTCCGTTCCTGTCGCTTTGCCATTTTCAGCTCTGCAGTGGAAAGTTACAGGTCGGGCTCAGGTAAGTGTGCGATTGTGTGGACATGAGGGTTAGGGCGGGTTAGGTGAGTTAAGGTTAAGGCGCTGGTCAGGTAAGTGTGCGAATGTGTGGACGTGATGGTTAGGGTGGGGTAGGTGAGTTAGGGTTAGGGTGCGGGTGTGCGATAGTGACGGACCTTAGGGTTAGGGTTTGGGTTAAGGTAAGTGGGTAGACAGTGGTGTATGTACAGTTTAGTGTAGGTTTAGATGTAAGATTTTAGGTGTATGTGTGTGGATTGCTGTTTGTTTGGTGTGTTTGTGTTGTGTGTATGTGTTTTGGAACAGCAATTTTTTTCCCTAGGAAAAAATTCGCTGTTCTTAATTTTCAATGTTATCAGTTTTTGGTTACTAGGGGTTGATATTAGAACATTCGAAGTTCTGAAACTTTGATGTTCTAATATAGACCCGATTTATTGGATCCCCCACTTAGACCCATTGTTGATGCTCGAGCATCAAAAACTTTTCCCATAGTGAAATTTATGGATGGTCAACTGAAGGGTATATTACTTGATTGCCCCTGGATACTCAATGACTCGTGGGATTTCTTGCCCAAAATTAATAAAAAATGTACACTAACAACCTGATTTTTATGACAATAGATATTAGGGACTTATTTTCAGTCATACCACATGAAACGGGTATAGACTGGTTTTACCAATATCTCTGCCAGTATTCTACACTCAGTCACAACAGTATTCTAACATTAATAACATTGATGGAACTTGTGTTGGACACAAACATTATAACTTTTGAACAACAGGTATTTAAGCAAGTGAAGGGTGTGGCAATGGGGGCAGCATGTGCCCCCATCTTCGCCAACATTGCACTGGCATATTGGGAGACAGAGTACATATTTAATAGTCCCTTTGCAAAGGACTGGAATTTTACAGCTAATTCCTTGATGACAACATAATTTTTTGGAAGAAAGACAAGGGGGAACTTGACAACTTTTTTGATTTGAAAGACAGTACTGATTTTCTGGAATTTACTCACTCCATTACTGACTATAATGTCCACTACCTGGACATTACTATTAAAAAAAATGTAATTAAACAACAGTCCACTTCTACCATATTCCAGAAACCCACATATTCAAACAGTCGTTTACATTTTGACAGTTGTTACCTACCCCCTTCATCAAAAGAAGGCATTAGTCAAAGGACAGGGGTTAAGACTCATTAGGGTGATCTCTGAATATAATGAGTTCATTTTACAAACTGACATCTTAAAAGACATGTTAGAAAAGAGGGGTTACCCTGTCAATTATGTTGGTAATGTTTTTCAGGAGGTAATAAACAAAATGTTGAGTGGATGTTTTTTACCCTTGCTTGGCACAGGGGGAGGAATTCAAAATAATGTAAGACAGGAGGGCAGTAACATTTTTAAAAGGTCAGCTATATTTAAATTCAACCAGCAATTTTATAACATCAAGAACATCATTCAGCACAATTGGAACATTTTTTAGCATTGACGTAGAACAGGCACAGCTCGTAGGACCAGTCCCCAACATTGTATACAAAAGAGATTGCAGCATAAAAAATATGCTGGAAAGACAGAAATATGATTTAGAGAGAGGTATAGAGATGGTAAAATGTGGTTACTGCCTACAATGTCAATACATCCTTGAAGCCAAAGACATCTTGTTTCCTGTCTATGGGAAGTACACTATAAGGGGGGAAAATGTCTTGTAACAGCAAAGTCGTGGTTTATTTGGCCCTATGCTACCAATGTCCAAGTTACTACATTGGCAAAACTAAAAATGCATTGAGGAGCAGAATATATCAACATTATTATGCTATAAATAGGAAAGACTATAAAAATTCACTAGCAACACACATTATAGCCAATAAAGAGCATGGATTTACCTTTGTTATCATAGAGCAGGTTAACATGGGAGAAAGAGGGGGTCCCCTGAATGATTTCTTGGAAGTGTCAGAACTCAAATGACAAATAAGAGCAAATGCATCAGAAGGTCCAGGACTGAATAGTGCTGTGTCAATTACTGCTGTCTTAAATCTGAAGGCACAATTATTTTTATAAAGAGAATTTTTAAATAAAGAATGTTTTTTTTAGGCAGATGCTGCAACCATTATGTATAAAAGTTAGGTATGCATTTTAGGGTTTATGCATTATTTGTTCTTATGTATCTTAAAACATGTTTTAAGCACTTCAATTCTGTTATGTTTTTATCTTTTATTGGTCTTGGGCATGGTTGCTTTAATAACCTCATTACATTTTTATTAATTAATCAGGTGATACCGTTTTGATATGTATATAAAGGATGTTGGGTAACAGGTTACTTCATTCTGATGAAGTTTCTATTGGAGAGACGAAAACGCTCAGAACTTTTCTTTGTGGATCTTGACCTTGGTTTCTTCATTATTTGACAAAACTAGACTGGGTAGGGTCCAGTGACTGCAGTTTTTCCATGTTATTGTTTATCAAATCCATGATCATTCTTTGCATGGTCTTGTATATGAGACTAGTTAGAATTACAGATCTGTAGTTCCCCCAGATCAATAGAGGGCTCCCCTTTATTGAGAAGGATAACCATTGCACTCCTCCATTCATTTGGCACAAAACCTAGCAAGAGGCTATAGTTAACAGATATTCTAGCAGGCTTGACAGGTCAAGTTTCATGTTATTGAGGAGGCATCCTAAGATATTATCAGGGTCCATCAAAGCAGTGTTCTTGGCCTTAGAGAGTGCAGTGAGGACCAGCTCTCTAATGATGGTTCATGGAAAAATGATGAGGGGGTATTTTCTGCAGAGTAGATTGGGGTTATAGTGAGTTATGGGTACAATTTGAGCTAAATTTAGCAGCTAACAGATTAACTATATCCTCTGGCTTCATTACATAGGTGGTTCCATTCACCATTATTTGGGAACATTGTTGGGTGTTGCCTTTAAGATTTCAGGCAAAAATGAAGAAGGTCTTTTGGTTGTCCTTAGGATGAGAGACTATTTTTATCTCAAATTTGGGTTTGGGACTTGGCTTGTCTCCTGAGTTTCTTGCTTAGATCAATGAAGGAATTTGTACTTTGCTTGTTAACACCCTTCTTGTTTTTGGAAATTGATTTCTCTCTTTTGTTGTACAACCTGTTTATACTGGGTTCCAACAGGTTACCTTGTTTTTGGTGGCTCTCCTGTGTTTATTTTGGATAGCTACAGCTGTGTCTATGCAGGTACTTACAGGGTTGTAAAGGGTTTCTGTGAACAATTCTGTAAAAGGCAGCTGTGTTGTCAGAGTTTTGGAAATGCTGGAATTTTGCTAGACTGATGATTATTAGTAGTAAGCCTCAGAATATTTTTTAAGTGTTCTATAGTTGGCAGGGGGTCCTGGGCTTCATATTTGTTTTAAAGGAGACAGCTCTGTATCCAGCCTGAGCAATGAAGACATTACACTAGGAGGAATGTTTTGCTCCCCCATGTTTTTGAGGTCCATGTTATGGATACGTGTGCCCATTGTGGGCATGCAGACTAGCTATTTCAGGCTGTTTGTGTTATAAAACTCCAGTAATCTCTGGGCCTGCATGTTTGAGGTATGATTCCCAGTAAATCATGGGGTAGGTAAAGTCACCCATGAACATTGTGTTGTATTGAATACTGTTGTATTGAATGCACAGTCTCCAGTTTATTTATCTATGTGGTATGGCTTCTTGGATCATAAAGAGGAACCTGTAGCTTGCAAGGATATAGTATGAGACTTCATTTATGGTATGGTGGACATAGAGAAGCCCAAGTGTGTTACATTGTTTGACAAGCCTTGAGGTTTGTCCTTGTTTGATGGCTCCTCTAGCTTTAGACACTAATGGTGCAATAGCTGGAACAACTGTGTGGAGGGCATGATACCCCATGCACTGCCAAGATCCTCTGTGCAGCTTTAAAACAAATCTAAGTGACTGCACAGATGTCTATATTCTCCAGAATGAGGAGAGGAGAGCTTGCAGGGAATGGAGTTTCTTATTTGGACTACTGGCATTGAGCAGTAGCACCTTTAGTCTGAGTCACTTTAGCTAAATCTGCAAGTTTATCATCTTTCCTAAAATCACTATGAAAAAAGTCCAAGAATCCCAGACCAAAACAGAAAATAACACTTTTATATGGACAAACAATACACCCAGTTGCATTTTATCTTTTGCTAAGTTCAAAGTATCAGAACCTCTTCTAAATCCTTTCAGTCTCATGTTTGCTGCTGGGTTTCTTAACTGCTACTGTACATAAAGGTGATTCTTCTTCAAACCCTGATAATTATTCTTACCAGTTGTAGATGTAAGTCCATGAAGCAGGTCACATCCAAACTCAATAACTGCAGAAACAGGCAAAATTATGACTTTCACCAAAACCAGTGTGGTTTTATGAAGGGTAGATCATCATCATCCTGAAACAGAACAGTTTCCTTGAAAACGTCAGTGACATTGGGCAATGATCTGCCAGTGCATGCTGTCTGTCTAGATTGGTTATGTGTTCTATATTATTCATCATTCTGATATGATAGACAAATTAGTAAATCACAGAGTTAACCCTAATATTGTCCTTTGGATTGCTAACCAGCCACCTCTCTCTATTCACTGCCACTCTCTTACCTTCTTCTTTAATGTTGAGTGTAAGCTAAGAATTCTTCTTCTAGCCCACACTAATACCAAGCTGTTCCAGTAGAGGATGGGCTTTGCCCACATCCAGTATTTGTAAAATGGTGTAAAACTGAATGCTAAAAAGTGTTCTGTGATATTACACTTTTTAGGGTACCAGTGATTACTTGTATCGCCATCCCTGAAAAAAGAGGCAAGTATTTGCATTAATTACTGTATTTTTAAGTGTGTTATTATTGTTTCTTTAACTCTTTTGTTAAATTATAATTTAAGACATAGGCACACATACATTAATAGAAAGGAAAACAAACCATCTAACATTTTCCATTTGCATACATTATACATCACGTTTTCTTTCTTTACAACTGTCATCCATCACATTACATAAATTGTTCAGTTTCTGTCTTACCTTAAACTCACTCCTTCTCCTGAACATTATTTTCCATGTATTCTTCCCACAATGTCCATTTATTTCTATGTATTTTGCTTTCCTTTTTCCAAAGATCCCTCTTACAGTTCTTTTATCTCTTTTACAATATTCATTACTTCAAATACAGTTGGTTTAGACTTTGATATTCATTTTCTAGTAATTACTTTTTTGGCAGACAACAGAATTTTTTAAATCTGCCAGCTCATTACACCATCACAAAACATGTTCCCAGGTTCTTTTGCATCCCATTCACACAGCCAGCATTTGTTATGTGCCTGAGGAAAAAATTATTTAAAGTCTGCTTTGGGTGTAAAAGTACCTATGCAAATAATTTTACGGGTGTTATTCTTAAGAGTGCTTTAGGAGTCTTTTTCTATGTTTTTTAAGGGTTAGGTTTCATAGGACCACAGTGATTGCTTACTTAGTGACTTTTTATGTTCCTATATCAAATTCAAATAGCATAAAATAAGAATGTATTTATTTTAGAGGTAGAGAACTACTGCTCACCCTTTTCTAATTCACAAACTGTTTCAAGCAACATTTATGCAGGATACAGAATTGTGCAACCTTCATTAAGACCTTAAAGTATTGATGATAAGAAATGACATTTGGGAGCTGACGGGTCAGCCCAACACCTGCCAGCAAAATATTTACTAACAAAGAGGTATGTGAGATAGGTTACAGTGAAATAATCATGTATAAGATTTAGAAATATGAGTGGGCAGTATTAAAATTTGAACAGTCTGTTCAGAAATCATTACAGCACAGTTTAAATTAGTTTCAGATTCCTGAGCACTAATTTATCCAGGTTGAAATGATCCAGTAAATTACAAAATATGGAAGTAACTGCATCTCTTCTACATGGTACAAAACTTGCTGATGTGGCCAGTACCTCTGCTAACTAAGCAGAAAGCAGTTTGTGTCACAAAAAGAGAATATATTCTTATTAACATCATGTGCTTTTTTCAGTTTTCATTCATTTAATAACAACCCAGCTAATCATTCATTCACTGAGTTCATGGAAGCTTCACATGGATATGTGTGCTAGAAAATCATCTTAACTGGTATAGTACAATGAACAAAAGGCTATAACCTGAATTTGGACAGAAATGGCTTGAATATAAGACAATATAGTTGTCTGGTTAAACTGGGACTGATGATGCTTCCTGATTAAACAATATATTACAAATTATGAAATATAAGTATAACGTACACTCCAAGATAACATCATCTCTCATTATTCTAGGCACAGGCTTCTACAGCACCTCGTAAGTATGTTTCATTGACCTTAAAAGTGTGGAGGTGCATAATCCTGTAAAATGTATATGCTGCTGCACAACTACATCAGTTAAAATAATATGAAGCTAATATTAAGTACATGTTACTGCTGATTATGCAATGCACCTTTATTATGACAGCTAAACTGTAGGCTTCACTGATCCATTTTGAAGAAACAATCTCATTCCATCTATTTAACAGACCAAAAATATGCAACAATTAAACCAACACAGTTCTTATTGATTGAGTTGAGTAGTAATATAAAGAAAGAAAGAAGGTGGAAACAGTTACAGTGGAAGATAAGTAGACCAACATATCTATCTATCTATCTATCTATCTATCTATCTATCTATCTATCTATCTATCTATCTATCTATCTATCTATCTATCTATCTATCTATCTATCTATCTATCTATCTATCTATCTATCTATCTATCTATCTATGTTTGAATAGGTAGGTAATTACTGACAAAACAGATCAGGTCACACAATGACCAGAACAGTACCACAGTAGATGTGACTTCATGAGCCCAGTACCATGCATGTAATATGCTTGTCACAAATTTACAAGTACAATGATACTCCATTATGAACACAGATGAGAGCCCAGATAACGGCTACACAGAAAAGTCCCTATATCTTTTACAATTTTAGTAACCTTCTCAAAAAAGTCCACCAGGTTAAATAGGCATGACATGCATTTGACAAAAACCAGACTGGGTAGGGTCCAGTGCCTGTAGTTTTCCCATTTTATTGTTTATCAGATCCGTGATCATTCTTTGCATGGCCTTGTATATGACACTAGTTAGACTTACAGATCTGTAGTTCCCTCAGATCCATAGAAGGTTCCCCTTCATGTAGAGGAATAACCATTGCACTCATCCACTCATTTGGCACAAAACCTATCTGGAGGATTTAAGCCAAAAAAAAAAAAGAAAATATCCGGACAACGTAGGTCAGCCGCTTCACTTTATTTAAAAAACAAACAACTAAGCACTTTTGCTAAAACACACAATGGCTTCTTCAGTCATTTGGAATGAATAATAATACTATTTAAATACTAAAATACAATGTAGATTCTCACCAATCAATAGTCACACTTAAAATGACATCATGAAACATCACATCCTTTTGACTTAATGAGTTATTAAATGTTCAGTGCCAACTTTAGTTCAACTTCCCATTCATATATAGAAAAAATATATATAGAAAAATTATATTTTGTGAACAAAATGCAATATGAATATATATAAATAAATAAAATCATACCCATTAATATTGACAGAACAAGGGTTTTAAGAGTTGATATTAAAGCACACATAATGTAATGATAATAAATGTGTAAAAATGTAAAAGACTGTGTAAACAAGACCTAATGCAATAGATGTAAAACAAGTACATTCTTAAATCACATTTGCCCTTTGTTTTAAAATTGGCATTAGGGAAATTCTGTCATTTAAACCAGGCAGGCTCAGAGCATTTAGCCTGAGTTGCCATTTAAATTCCTGAGCCTCATCCTCTGTTTTGAGGTCACCACCTCTCTCTTTATTGTGGATTCTATCTACCACAAAGAAAATATATTTCTTAAAATTTGCACTTTGTGTACTGTGCAAATATAGGGCATTATGCACATTGTTGTTTTTGATGGACCTCAGATGCTCAGATATCCTGTCATAAATCCTGTGAATAGTTTTGCCCAAATAGAAACTATCACAGGCTGTGCAAGTTGCAATGTAGACTATCATAGATGTATTACAGTTGCATTTCCCTGGACATGCTATAGAAAAGTTATAATTTTTAATCAAGACATACGAGCTGTCATTTACAGATCTGCAGTATCTGCTTGCACCACATTTCAACATCAAAGACATGTGGTGTTTAGTAATGCCATTATGTTTTTCAAGAGTGTTTTTGATGTTCCTTCCCCTACTGTAAACCACTTTTGGGAAATTAACCAATATCAATTTAGTGTTTGTATCCAAGCAATCATTCCAACATTTATTCAAGGCTGAAACCAAATGGAGGGGCCTGTGTTTTGTATTTCAAGACCCTGACTACTGATGTTTTAGAAGCTTTTTCTACATGTGCCCCTACACTACTATTTCTCAAAACTGGGGTAAACACAGTGTCTCTTTTCTTCATAATCTCTTTCTTGACACTCAGTGACAGTTTTAAGGGGTAACCCCTCTCAAGAAATATACCAATCAACTTATAAATCTCATCTTTGAAAACACTATTGTCACTCACTAGCCAGGATGTTCTAACCATTTGTCCTTTGACAATACTCTTCCTTTGGTGCAAAGGGTGGCAACTTTTAAAATGTAACAAAGAATTAGAGTATGTTTCTTTCCTGTAGATGTTATTATTTAAACCTTGTGGTGTCTTAGTCAATCTTATGTCTAAATAATTGATTTCACTTGGGTGCCAAGTATAGGTAAATCTGAAGAAAGAGGTTGTGGTATTCAAATAGTCAATGAACTCCCCAATTTCAGTTTTGTTGCCTTTCCATAGGATGCGTATATCATCCAAGAATCTGTTGTATAGCTTGATATACTCCATAAATTTTGAAGTAAACACATATTGGTTTTCCCAGTGAAGGAGGACCAGATTGGCGAAGACAGGGGCACATCTTACCCCATCACTACCCCGGTCCTTTGATGGGAAAGTTCTCCTTCAAAACTTAAAAAGTTGTTTTTCAATATTATCTCCATCAGTTCCAGCAGGAGATTTGTTTTAGTTTTATCAACTACATTACTATTCAGAAGGCTTTCGTGGAACATAAATAAACCCTGATCGTGGGGTATTACAGTAAATAAATTTACTACATTTATTGTGAGAAATGTATAGTTTTCATCTCCACTTACTGATCTTAAGCATTCCAAGCAGTGCCAAGAATCCTTAAGGATGTGTTGGGCATCAAGGCTCTTCCCTCCCCCCAGTGGCTTTTTAGGCAAAGTCATGAGCACAAAATTGCCAACATGAAAAATTCTTCTAAATGAAATTTAAAGATCATGCTAATAAATGCTAGGAGTCTTAGCATGAAACTGCACTCATTCCAAGCATTCCTTGCCCTGGAGGATGTTGACATTTGTGCAGTCACTGAAACCTGGTTTAAAGCTGTGGAAAGCACCCCAGCCTTACCAGGTTACTCATCCTACCATACTTTCAGACCCCAAATGGAGGGCTACAAAGCAAAAGGAGTGGAGTTTCAATATTTATCAAAGACATACACACTTCCAGGCTGGTCAAATGGTATGACACACAGGAGTCACTTTAAGTGCAGTTAACTGTTGACAAAACGCCTACTCAAATCATAGCTAGCTACAGACCCCCAAACATGACTCAGGACACCCACTCCACCTATCTGGACTTACTTGAATCCATCAAGATTCAACCCTGTACCCTGGATCCTGGGTGACTTTAACTACCCAACCACAGAGTGGAAGACCTATTTTAGCACAAACATGAATGCCTAGAAATTCCTCGACTTCGTCAATGCCAATGCATTAGATCAGCTGGTCGACACCCCTACGAGAGGTCAAAATATCCTGATCCTGGTCCTAACCAACATGAGTAGCCACTGTAGCACTCCTACAGTGTCATCCTTGATAAGATCCAACCATAAAGCAATCACTTTTGAAGTCACCATCGGCCCTGCCCCCCCCCCCCCCAAATGAAAAAACTTTTCCACAGCTGACTACAATCTCCTCAGAGCAGGTATAAGCATCTTCACGGCCACTGTCCCTTCAGTTGGAACTAGCACTGATGTCCAGGCCTACACCAAAAACTATATGAGCACCTACATAGCTGTATGGACTCAGCAATACCTGACAGGACCAAATCATCTTCCTCAAGGAAGAGTAAACCTGTCTGGTGGACAGCAGCAATAAACAAACTCTATAATAGAAGGAAAAAAATGCTGTCCAGGGCCAAGAAGGAGCAGGTGCCAAGTTGGAAGCAATCGCTCCTTTGTCTGAACAAGCAAATAAGGTCACTTGTGAAATCCTCTAAGGCTAACTTCAAGTCCAAATCGGCCATATCCACTAAGGACAATCACAAGGCCATCTTTACATATGTCCACAATCTCAAAGGCAATACCCAAATCTGCTCTGAACTGGTGGTCAGTAACACCACATACACAAATGCCATAGATATAGCCAACCTGCTGGCAGAATGGTTCAGTGAAAACTTCACCCCCCTGTCCCACATCAGTAAACCAGGACATCCCCAGCACCTGCCCCCCTCCCCTTATTACCAGGGAGCAGGTCCTCAATGCCTTTTCAAAGGCAAAAAATACAGTCTCCATGGGCCCCGATAACATCCCTGTATCCTACATGAACTTAGGCATGAGCTCTCAGCTCCATTAAACACCCTATTCAACCAAAGCCTGAGCACCGGCTTCATCCCAGCTGAATGGAGGACAGACACTGTTATCCCTCTACACAAGGGTGTAGCATCCACTGACCCAGGCAATTATAGGCCCATCAGCCTAACTAGCCTGATCTGCAAGGCCATGGAATGCATCATCATGGACCTTATAAACAAGGACATTGGCAACCTCCAAATGCTTGACATCACAGTCTAGTTTTGTCAAAGGGAGATTATGCCTGTTAAACTTGGTCAGCTTATTTGAAACATTCACTAAAGCCATGGATGAGGGGAGGACAGTGCACACCTCTTATCTTGCCCTAGCCAAAACCTTTGACACTATTCCCCACTTGGGCATAATAGATAAACTCTCCCAGCTAGGCATCAGCCTGTATGTTACCAGATGGGTAGCTAACTGGCTCACTGATAGAACCCACTCAGTCAAAGTAGGGAAAGCCACCTCTAGTAATAGACCCATAACAAGCAGTGTATGAGAAGGATTGGTCTTGGGCCCTCTACTGTTTGGGATATACTTTTCTGAGGTGCAAGCCAAAACCAATGGTCTGTGGCTGACCAAGTTTGCAGATGACTGCAAGCTGGGCACTGTCTTAAATTCCCCTAGTGATGTGAACATCCTCCAAGACGGCCTTACCCAGACTAATGACTGGTGCCAGAAGCATGGCCTCAAACTGAATGCCATCCCCACTAATTATCACATTAATAACAATGTACTAAGCATGCAATCAGTCATGAGGGACTTGGGCACCCAGGTTAATAGCAACCTGACTTTTGACCACCACTTTGCTTCCATTGTATGGAAGGCTTTTTATATGGCCCACCTCATAAATAAGGGTATTTCATCCAGGAATAAGGAGGTCATAACATCCCTGCACTCCTCCCTTATCAGACTCATTATCAAGTACAATGCTCCCTTTGGTATGTACCTTGTAAAGCACATGCAGCAGTTGGAGAGACCTCTGAGGTTCCTGACCAGGAAAATCCAGGGTCTCAAACACCTATCCTATACAGATAGGCTAAAAGCCCTCTCCCTCTACTCAGTCTCATACAGACTGCTCAGACGTGACCTGTGTCTGGCGTACAAGGCCATTTCAGAACCAACCTTGATGAAGTTGCTGCATATCCGTAAGACAAACTCCACTCACACCACCCACATGCAAGGCCTTAACATAGTCTGTGACATTAATAGAACTTGTTGACAGGATAGATTTGTGTCCCAAAGACTCCCCCATCTGTGGAATAGACTCCCTCTCCATGTGAAGCAGAGTACCTCTCTAGCCCTCTTTAAGAGGAACCTGGACAACTAGATAGGAACAAAAAATATACCCCTGAGATCCCACCTGTGTCCCTGCTGGACAGGGGAAACAAGTGCTGACTTTGAGGGAACATGGGTGAAATTAGTGGCTAGGCTTATAAGGGTCTATGGGTCAATAGCATAGTATCACCCTATGAACCTATGAATCTAAATTTATCAGCTAGCAGAGTTAGTATGCCCTCTGGTTTCATTATTATAGGTGGTTCCATTCACCATTAATTAGGAACATTGTTGGGTGTTACCTTTAAAATTTCAGGCATAAATGAAGAAGGTGTTTTGGTTGCCTTAGCTTGAAAGATTATTTTTATCTCAAATTTAGGGTTTTGGACTTGACTTGTCTCCTGAGTTGCTTGCTAAGATCAATGAAGGAGTTTTTTACTTTACTTTTCTGGGCAACATCTCTTGGTTTTGGACATTGATTTTCTCTCTTTTGTTATACAATCTCTTTATACTGGGATTCCACCAGGTTAGCTTGCTTTTGGAGGTCCTTTGTTTATTTTGGATAGATACAGCTGTCTTTATGCAGCTATTTACAGGATTGTAAAGGGTGTCTGTGAACAATTCTGTAAAAAGCAGCTGAGTTCTCAGAGTTTTTGGGGATGGAATTTTGTTAGACTGACATTTAGTAGGAGGTAGTAAGCCTTGCAATATTTTTAAGTGTTCCATAGTTAGCAGGGGGTCCTGGGCTTAATATTTATTTTAAAGGACATAGTGCTGTGGTCCAATCTGACCAATGAAGACATTATCTTAGGAGGAATGTTTTGCTCCCCCATATTTGTGACGACTTGGTTATGGATACATGAGCCACTCGTGAGCATGCAGAATAGCTGTTTCTGGGTGTTTGTTTTATAAACCTGCAGGAATCTCTGGGCCTGCAAGTTTGAAGTCATGTATGACCCCAGTTAATGTTGGAGTAGCTAAAGTCACCCACAAGCATTGTGTTGTATTGAATGGGGAGTGCCTCTAGTTCATTTATGTAAGTGGTATGGCTTCATGGATCATGGAGAGGAGCCTGCACCCTGCAAAAATATAGTATAAGACTTTACTTATGGTAAGCTGTACATGGAAAGCTCAAGTTTGTTACACTGTTTGACTAGCCTTGAGGTTTGTCCTTGTTTGATGGAAATTGAGACTCCTCTACCTTTAGATACTAATGGTGCAGTATCTGGAATAACTATGTGGAGGGCATGATACCCTTGCACTGCTCAGGTCCTCTGTGCAGCTTTAAACCAAATTTCAGTGACTCACAGATGTCTATATTCTCCAAAATGAGGAGAGGAGAGCTTGCAAGGAATGGAGTTTCTTATTTAGACTACTGACATTGAGCAGTAACACCTTTAGATTAGTGTGAGTCACTTTGGCTATGTCTGCAAGTTTCCTAAAATCATTATGAAAAAACTCCAACCCCAGGATTCATTAAACTCAATGTAGGCTCTGTGTAGAGCTTACATGGAGTGTATCCTTGTACACAATGGTGGGCAGTGCATGGCTTGTAGCAGTATTGTGGGCTGCAAAACCTTCTAACCAATACATGAATATCGAGTCCATGTAAAGGAGACCACAAACGGTTCTCAAATTTCGATTGGACAAAGCCTGACAAAATGGGGAAAATGCCCAAAAATAGGGACAAATTTTAAATATTGCTCATATAAACTTAGAAAGTTGCTAGAACAAGGTTTGTGCTAACATGCATTTTCTGAAGGATTTGAAGTCTGAAACTCAAATGTATGTCATTATTTAGTGACTTCAATCAAAAGTGATTTGCCAGGAAATCACAAATATTATAAGCAATAGACCAAAAATATGATGCAAAAATGTGGACATTCTGCAAAAATCTGGACAACTGAGAGATAGTCTACACAGCATACCTTCCTCTTAGAGCAAGAAATCTGGAGAAAGCCAGCAATAATGGAAGATGAGGTGAAAGGGTCAGAAATAGGGACACATTTTAAATATTGTTCTTACAAACTTAAAAATGGATAGGACAGGTTTGCAGAATGCAGCTTTGCTGCCCCGCCCCCAAATGAACAGTACACATTGTAAGTAATGCTGACCATACCTCTCAACCTCTTAGGGCAAGACATCTGGAAAATGCATGACAAATATAGGGACACATTTTAAATATTCCTCTTATCAACATAGAAAATTGTTAGAATAACAGAATTTTTGTTAGCATGCATTGTCTGAAGGTCATGAAGTCTGCAACTCAAAGTCATGTCATTATTTAGTGACTTTAATCCTCAGATTATAGTAGTGATTTGTCAGAAAACCAAAAGTGTATGAGGAATAGGCCAAAAATAAGAGGCAAAAAGCTGGACATTCTGTGAAAATCTAGACAGCTAAGAGGTATGCTAGAGACACGCTTATTAAATATTACTCTTACAAACTTAGAAAATTGATAGAATGACAGGTTTTGCATTCCCATGAATTGTCAGTAGGGTATGAAGTCTGAGACTCAAATGTCTGTCACTGTTTTCTGACTTCAACCCTCAATACTTTAACAATAATTTGTCAGAAAACCACAACTGTATGGGAAATGGAGCAAAATATGAGGCAAAATCTGGATATTCTGAAAAATCTATACAGCTGAGAGGTATGGAAATAGCTGTCATTCTGTTAGTGCAGTATATCTGCAGAGAGGCCAACTTAACAAGAGGGAAAATGATCAGTAAAAGGGACATATATATATATATATATATATATATATATATATATATATATATATATATATATATATATATATATATATATATATATATATATATATATATATATATATATATATATATATATATATATATATATATATATATAAGAAATGTCAGATGGGAATGTGTTTGAATGTAACACTCTCAACCTCTTAGAACAAGAAATGTGGACAAAGCCATTAAAATGGGGGGGCAAAGGGCCACAAATAGGGACAGATTGATAACATTTCATGTCAAAACTTATAAAGTTATAGAATATATAGGTTGTACATTAGCATGAACTTTCTGAAGAGCTTGAAGTTTGAAACTCAAATGTCAGTCACCAGTTACTGACTGTACTCTGCAATGACATGCCAATGATTTGCCAGGAAAACAACATGTTATGAGGAAATGATCACAAACATGACACAAAAACTGGTCATTCTGCATAGATCAGGATAGTTGACATGTGACAAATGTCTGTAATACTGAGCCACAGCAGTCCGGAGATCATCCCAGTATTATGGCAGAAAGCCACATACAGTATTTGTTAAAGAAAACATCTGTACACCTGGGAATATCTGGACATTTGAGAGGTATGAATGTGAAGTATATGGTCCAAACACAGTACAGGATGGTGTACCTACAGTGCAGAGTATCATGGCATCCCATTCCTGCCATTCTGTAGTGAAGCTGTGTTAATTATCTGTAACAGGACATGGGGCTGCCATGTAAAATGGTCACTCAGGGGAACTGTGTGTATTGAATAGGAACACACAGATGAAATGTAGGAATGAACACAGGGAAAGAGTACAGGTGAAACCCCTGCATGTACAGCAGAGAAGGGCATGTCAATGGAAGATAGTTGTAGCAGTGGCACCAAGCACATATGTTACAGTATGACATAACAACGTGACGGATGTGTGTGAGATAAGCATCCTTACATGAATAATGCAGAGGACATCTATCATAGATCTGACATACAACTGAGGTAGGATGCATATTGAGAAGCTGTGCAAAGGATGCATATTGGGAAGCTGTGCAAACTGATACACCTGAATATGACTGTACTCTCAGTAGAGATCTCCATCATGGTGGCCACAGGGAAAGCACCATAGCAAACATTGCAAGAACCAACAACAATCATGGACAATATCTGAATAATACCACCACAAAGTCCATGCCTGTGACAGAACATATGTGATGTTGAGTGATAACAGATGAGCCTGCAATGTAAACTGGACAACTAGTATGAGACATCCACGATCTATGAGGATAACCACACACACTGTCCTGGCATCTGCAGGAGGTATGAGGAGGGGTACTGCTATACCTGTATGTGACAGTATTGGTACTACAGGTACATCGCCTTGTGTCATGGCATATATCAATGGCACAGTTCACACTGTCACAAATGATATACATGCCCTTAATGTTGTCAAACAACAATGTATGCAGTGTGTGCATAAGGTAAACAGGTAGCATACATGCATCTGGTGTAACAACTTGACTGGTGTTCTGCAACATCAGAAGTCATGTATATTCCACAGAAAGAACAAAGTCTAAAATAATGGGTGGACAAAAGCACAAAAATATTGACAGATTTTAAATATTGATCTTACAAGCTTAGAAAATTGCTATAGTAACATAGTTTGTGTTAGCATACATTTTCTGAAGACTGACGTCTGAAACTCAAATTCATGTCACTATTTAGTCACTTCATTCCTCAATGATTTACTACAAAATCACAAATTTTAATTGGGACAGACTGAAAATATGAGGCAAAAATATGTCCATTCTGCAAAAATCTGGACAGTTGATAGGTCTGATGCTGATGGATATACTACATACCCTCTACCCCAAGAAACAGGTCACATACCTATTGGTGTGATTATAGGGTGTGATACCCACATTATACCTGGGTGTTGTGTCTATTTCCTGATGCAATAAATCCCTCCATGTGTCTCATCAGTGCAGGTGTTGTCATGCCTGTGGCAACAGTCTCTGGTATGTGTTGATACTGTATGTATTATACTAATATCACAGTTGTAGTCAATGATTGCCCACAAGCTGTAGTACTTCAGGCAACTGTTTGTACACAGTATGTTTATGTCATCTGTGATGTCCATTACTTAACTAAGGGCATGCAAGAGCCTAGCAGACACCCCTGATGTACTGATCTTATCACTGGACCCAGGAATCCGGGAGGTAAGAAAGTCTAGGAAGAGCTAAGAGGTAGAGAGAGGAATAGGTCAGTAAAGCAAAACAACATAGAGGGCAGGGATATAGCTGTTTCTGGCCATATGTGACAGTGTTGATTGAATATCACAGTGTGACTTTTTGTCAAATGCCTTTACCTGTTCATCTTATCACTGGACCTGAGATATATGTCACATTACACAATTCAACATAGTACAATGCCACATGTGTCATACATTGGTTTAAAGATTTGCTGATATTATTTATTTAGTTTACATTTGTTGACCGGGATAGCCCAACTGAGCTGAATAGCCCTTTTTCAACGGAGGCCCGGGAGAAAAGCTCCACAAACATTACAATAAATGTTATTATAAGAAATTAACAGAATGATTCAGAGAAAAAAATTACAATAGAAGTAAAAAGAAGTATAATAAGGAAGCAATATAACAATATAGATACAATTTTATCAATCTAGCAAGGTGTACAGGAAAAATAGTATTGTTTGCTGTTGCCATACATCAAGTTTGAAGGAGAGAGATGACAGATGTGAATTATTAATTGTAGTGTGAGGGGTTACAGTTCTTGGTAAAGGCACCAGGAATCCGGGAGGTAAGAAAGTCTAGGAAGAGCTAAGAGGTAGAGAGAGGAATAGGTCAGTAAAGCAAAACAACATAGAGGGCAGGGATATAGCTGTTTCTGGCCATATGTGACAGTGTTGATTGAATATCACAGTGTGACTTTTTGTCAAATGCCTTTACCTGTTCAAGCTCCACAAGATTATACCATTGTCATTATAAATGCCCTTGATGACTTCTTTGAGGACATCTGTCAGATGTAAGGGACATGATGTCGCAATAACAACTCACACAGGTCTGATGCATACACCTGGAATATTACTAGTATACATATAGAAGATGCCCACGATGACATGTTGGTGTACCTCACAGTCGAGGAGAGTCAGGATGTCTCTATATATGCATGCATCAGGTGCTGTCCCCCTAATGCATGTTGATGCATGTTGATGTACACCCTTGTAGAGGAACATATGCCATATGGACGGTGTTTTGAACTGTGTATTCCACCATATCAGGAAGGTATATGTGCTTGGTCACACCACAGGTGATCTGTGATGTTATCACAGCACATTGATTCCATGTGATAGGTCTGGCATAAGCTAAGACAGTGCATACTGCCTATTGTGATGATCTGCCCTAAGGTTTTGACACAATCACACACGCAGGTATCATTAAAAAAAACCCAGGCTGGGGATTAAGCCTTATGTCAGTTGATGGGTAAACAATTGGCTCTCTGACAGAACATATCATGTGACAGTTGGTGAATCCATATATACCAGTACAGCTGTCACTATTTGCAACCCCACAGGGATCTGTGCTTGGACATTTACTGTTTGAACTGTATTCCTCTACAGTTCAGGCTAAAATAGATGGTCTTTGGATTACCAAGTTTGCTGATTCTTGAATGTTTTGTGCAATTGTTGAGTCCACCAATAGTGATAACATAGTACAGAAGAAGATAACACACATTACTGAATGGTGACAAAGGCACAAGCTCTACAAATAAATACAGAAATGTGTGCTTCTAATGCTGTCTGTCTGAAAAGTGGAGTTCCATGTTAATCACAATATTCACAAAGGTCCTGCTATGCAGAAACCCAGTGATGCAAGCACTGGGAACACATTTAGATAGCAATCTGAACTTTGAGAACCAAGTGTCCAAACTGCTAATGAAAGCATCTATTGTGCACATCATAGTGACATCTTAGGATTGTATGACAGCACTGTTGTCCAACTCCATTACACCACTAATAGAGTGTAATGCTCTTTTTAATATATACCTCACCAGATACATGTAGCAGCTGAAGAGACCACTGGGTTTTTTTTTCAGCAAGATATCACAGGACCTACACACTATGCCATGATGTAAGTAGATAGAGTAAAAGCCATGTCACTGTAAACTTTATTGTATAAGATGACATGACCTCTGCTGGCCCCCAGGCCAGTCTCTGATGGTGGGAGCACTGCATATCCAAAAATGTAATATACCTGATGACATCAACAGCATCTGTGGAGGACAAGATAGTAGTGTCCCACATGCTAGTGTAAAATGCTCTATGTAATATCAAGCAACAGCTCACAGACATACACACACACACACACACACACACACACACACACACACACACACACACACACACACACACACACACACATGCACACATGTGCACACACACACACACACACACACACACACACACACACACACACACACACACACACACACACACACACACACACACACACACACACACACACAATCACACACACACACTCCCCCCAAGTTGGCTGCAGAGAAAAGAGAACCCCTACCTTGCTAACTACACTGAATACAAACCACAGGACATAACACACATGCCACAGCACAAGTCTGACTTGGAGTGTGTGAGACAATACTTTGTAGCTGATGACATCAGCAGTGTCTGGGGAGGAGAATATGGTAATTTATAACATCAAGACAGCAGCTCATACACCCCAACCCACCCCCAAAGTTGGGGGCAGTGAGAGTAGAACCCCTACTTATCCAAGCACACTAACTACAGACCACAGGACATAACGCATGTGCCACTGCTCAAGTCTGAGCTGGAGTGTGTCAAACAACATCTTATAGCTGATGGTATCAGCAGTGTTTTGGAAGTAAAATATGGTAATAATAAAAAGGGACTCTCTAACATCAGACACCACCTCAACACCCCCCCCACCAAAGTTGGCTACCATGAGAGTAGAACCATTACCTCTCTAAGTACACCAACTACAGAACACAAGACTTAACCCATGTGCCGCAGCACAACTCTGGCTTGGAGTGTGTGAGCCAACACTTTATAGCAGATAACATCAGCAGTGTCTGGGGATGAAAATATGGTAATAACAAAAAGGCACATTATAATGTCAAATACCAGCTCATACACCCCTCAAAAGTTAGTGGGGGTGAGATTAGCACCCATACCAAAGTACACAAACTACAGACCACAGGACTTAACACACAAGTCACTGCTAAAGTCTGAGGTGGAGTGTGTCAAACAATTTATAGTTGATGACATCAGCAGTGTCTTGGTAAGAGAATATGGTAGTAACACAAAGGCAATCTGTAATGTCAGACACCAAATCACACACCCCAAAAGTTGGCTGCAGTGAGAGTAGACCGCCTGCCTATCTAAGTACGCCAAGTACAGAACACAGTACTTAACGCACATACCACAACATAAGTCTGTTTTATACATAACTGCAGGTGAACATATAGTAGATGACATCAGCAGGTCATGCGGAAGACAAGAGGTTGGGGGGCCTGCATGAAATGGATCTGTAGGCGTGTGTAAGTATCAAAATATGGGCCATCCATGCCATTGGAGAAGTAATGGTATGGTACACACTTATGCTGTTCTGTCTAGGCACATACACATACCAGGTTGGTTGCAGTTAATGCACATGCCATGGCACAAGTTTGATTTATATATGAATGCAGGTAAACTTATAGTAGATGACATCAGCAAACTATGTGGGAGACAAGAGGTTTTGGAGGCCTGCATGAAATGGATCTGTAGGCATCCATGCCATTGCTGAAGTAACTGTAAGGTACACACTTATGCTCTTCTGTTGAGACACACACACACACACACACACACACACACACACACACACACACACACACACACACACACACACACACATACTCACACACTCCACGTAGGCTGAAGTGAGAACAGAATCCCTACCTATCTAAGTACAATGACTACAGAACACAGGAATTAATGCAGTCACCAGAGCACAACTCTGAATTACACATTACTGTAGGTGAACTTTATAGTAGATGGCATCAGCAGGCCATGTGAGAGACAACAGGTTGTGAGGTCTCCATAGGCATATAGTTTCAAGATTCATATAAAGCTAATAACCTATTAGCACTAGGGTCTGTAGAAGTCTAACTGTATAAAAACACAAGTACCCTTATTGAGCATAGTTGGATGGTTGTTTTTAGCAAAGCATGTTTGTGAACAGCATCAGATGGCCTTGTCCATGAGGAACATAGGTGCCAGCTCAGAGGTGAGTGTACAACCAACCAACCAGTAGTCAAGGCAGCCATTGAACATGGTTATTGAGAAGTACTACTTCACATGTAGTGGGAGCCTATTTCAGCCTCTGGAGTGGCACCTATGTCACTCATAGGCAGGCCCAGTTGGTGTTGCTCACAACATTGCTCTGCTAAAAATGACCATCTACACATGATTAATAAGGGTACTTGTGTTTTTACACAGCTAGGTGACTATGGCCTCATGTATAGTGATAACTATGTACTCCTACAGCTTACCAATACAGTATGTAAGAGATGCAAGTATATAATGAATCTAGAATAAATGCCTTCTCTCTCTCTCTCAGGTAACACCAAATGAGATATTAGATAGGTTGTCAGCACACACACTTCAACTCCTCAACAAACAAAATGCAACACACATAAACCCACATATGCAGAGGTACTCATTAGAAACTTACCAATAGAGCATAGACCTCACAAAAGTAAACCTTCTGTACACATTACAGTCCCAACGGAACACACTACACATAAAAACAAACATATCAGTGTCTCACCCATTAAGCCCTTAAGGCAAAACACCTCAAAACCAATGTGTTGGTCATAGGCGAATCTATAGTGAGACACACAGATCTCCCCCTCACCAGGTTGTACAAGGAGAAAGTCACAGTCAACTGGCTGTTAGGTGCCAGGGTCTGCAAAGTCATGCATGCACTCAAGTCTCTCAATAATCTGTAAATTCAGGAAAGCAGAGGACTAGGGGAATGGAGAGAGGGAGCAAATGCTGCAGCAGTGAAAGCAATGACATCTACTATTATGGTAAGATTTTACACAACTGTACTATGTCCTTACATTCACAGCTGCAATATTCTAACATATGGGAGACTACCAAAGCTCAAGAGGAAACTTGGTAGGGGGGAATAGCAGAAGAGTTTCCTAAAAACCCCCGAAGACAGGCACTAGCAAAACCAGTTCTAGATCTATACATATCATCCAACTAATAGTGCTTGGTAAAGGTATGCACATGAGTCCAAGTAGCTGCTTCAAGAATCAAATTAGTATCTAAGCCCTTGATAAAAGCACCAGAAGAAGCCACAGCTCTAGTAGAATGAGTATTAAGCAAAGAAGGAAGGCTCTTCCATGAAAAGTGTAACAAATGGAAATAGCCTTAGAAATCCACGAACAAATATTTTGCTTGGATACAGCAAGTCCCAAAGATTTTGGATAAAAATAAAAAAAATTAACTGATCAGATTTTATTAGCCTTTTAGTGTTATTCAAATAAAACCTGAGTTGCCTATTCACTTCCAAAGTATGCAGCATCCTCTCACTGTCAGCTTGCGGAGAGGGGAAAAAGTAGACAGATTAATAGACTGGTTAAGTGAGAGCTCATTAACCACCTTAGGAATAAAAGAAGGGTTAGTGCGCAAGGACCCTCTGTCCTCATGAAAGATCCAAAAAGAGGACAAGCCATGAGGGCTTGCAAATCAGACACCCATCTTGCATAAGTAATGGCTAACAAAAGAAAAGTCTTCCAAGAACACTTTTGCAGAGGAAGTTGAAGCAACAGGCTCAAGGTGAGCCCAAGTCAACTTCTCCAAAACAAAACTAAGATCACAGGGAGGATGAAAGGCTTACTGGGAGGTGTAATATTAAGGATGCCTTTAAGAAATTGTTTCACCTCAAATCTAGATGTTAAAGAAGGAGGAAAAAGACTGACAAACAGAGATAGCTGATAAGTGGCTTTAATAGAAGAATAGGCAAACCAGCTTTAAGCAATTCACATAAATAAGAGAAAACCAAAGGAACATCCACAGTAAGTGGGTCCAGGTTACAAGACAGACACCAAATTGAAAACTTCTTCCATTTTGATAAGTAGGATTTCCTAGTAGTACGTATCCTGGCCTCCTACAGGATTTGCAGCACATTTTCACACAAAAGGGTCTATGCGGAATCAAAATCCTAACACCCGCAGTGTCTGATGAAGTGTGGACAGGTAGGGATGGATAAGAGATCCCTTGTCTTGTGTGATTAGATTCACCCTGTCAGGTAACTTGTGATGACTGCTCCTGGTTAGATGCAGAAGTAGAGGGAACCAGTGCTGTCACAGCCAAAATATAGTCAGCAACAAGATTTTGGGAGCATCCTGTTGAATTAGAGGAGGGAATACATAAAGAAATATTCCCTTCCAAGAAAATGAGAGGGCGTCCATCTTCCATACCATAGGATCTGGGACTCTGGCACAAAACTGAGGAAGTTGTCTGTTCAGAGGGAAGACAACAAGATCCACCTGATGAGGACTCCAATGGTGATGATGTCCAGAAACACACCTCTGTGAAGCATCCATTCATGAGACTGAGTTAAGGACCTGCTCAGAGTGTCTGCCATAATGTTCTAACTGGAAGGGATATAAACTGCTTAAAGAGTCACTTGATACTTGACAGCTATATCCCATGCCAGAAGTTCCAACTGGCAAGTAACAATAGGATCCTGTTCCTCCCTGTTTATTTATATACCATATCACTGTGGTATTGTCTGTAAACACTTTGAGAGGCCCTGGAGAGAAAAGAGGATAAAAGGCCTGAAGAGCCACCTACCATGCAACCAACACATAAACACACATATGCTGAGGTCCTCTCTAAAAACCAACCCAAAGCACAGAGACCTCCCAAACACAAGCACACCACACATAGCTCACTTGCAGATAAACACAGGGCATATCAAAACTAACATGACAGTATCTCACCAAGTAAGCCCCTAAGGCATAACACTAAACCAAATACACTAGTCATAGGTGACTCTATCATGAGACGTACTGATGTTCCGCTCACCAAGTTGGATAAGGAGGTCACGGTCAGCTGTCTGTCTGGTGCCAGGATCTACAACATCACTCATGCACTCAGGAATGAAAAAGGATCCCTGGATTCAGAGACAACTGCTGAATCCACCATTGAAGTTTCTGTCTGAAACATGGAATAAGAGGAACTACAAAGTCTAGAGGATATGCATGTTGAAGCCACACTGACTTGAAAAACCACTGAAACTTTCTCATGTGAAGTTTTGACAGAGGGAGCATCAGAACAGTGGATGGCATGAAAGACAGAGCTCTCAGAAACTTCCCTGGTGATAATAAAAGCCAGAGGAAGAAGAGTGTGAAAGAACAAAATGAGAGTTAAGGCCTTTGGAGGTGGCAGGGATGCAAATAGTTGCACCGTCTGAATTCTGCAACCCAAGAAAACTTGATCCTGAGAAGGAGTAAGAGAAGATTTTTTTGAAAGTTATAGAGAACCAAAGGCTCTGAAGAAGGAAAATGGCAAGTTAAAGATTTGGCACAACAATGTCTGGAGAGGATGCCTGAATCAATAGGTTATCTAAGTAAGGAAATATTTGTATCCCTTAAAGCCAGTAAGGAGCAATCACAAGAGGAAGGCATTTGGTGAACACACTAGGGCCAGTAGTAAGGCCAAAGGGCAAAGCAGAGAACTGAAAATGTCAGGCAGCAACAGAGAAACATAAAACCTTCATGAAAAGAGAATAGTTCGGAATGTGGAGATAAGCATACTTAAGATTCAGATATACCATATAGGCCTAAGGGAGCAAGAGAGGAAACAGAATCTGATGGGACAACACCCAAAAGAAAGGCACTTTTAAAAAAGTGTTTAGATGAGAGAGGTCTAGATTAAGTCTCCAAGTGCCATCTTTTCTGGGCACTAGAAACAGTCTGGAGTAGAACCCTTTCCCCCTTTAGGACACGGGCATGTTTTGAATAGTACCCTGAGTCGAGATTTTGCAAAACCCCTGGGAAAAAGGGAAGGTGTTCCCCATTAGGCTGAAAAATGCCCATAAAAAAGGATGGGATTTCCACACCATGAAGTATCCCTGACAAATGATTGACAGAACCCAAGCATCCTAAGTGATCTGAAGCCAAACAGGAAGAGAACAACAAGGTGAATACAAAGAGACTGATAGTCATACAGCACCTGGTTTGCCTGGAAAAGAAGGCTTTGGAGTAGCTTTAAGAAGCATTTAAATGTCAGCACATGCATATAAATAGCAAGCACGTGCTAGCTTCAGTGCCATTTTGCGAATGCAGCCAGAGAGTGCGTATGTATGAGTGTAATAGCTAGTTAGTTTGTTTGGGTCTATATCAGAACATCGAAGTTTTAAAACTTCAAACATTCTAATATTGACCCGTTTTGAGCGAACGCTAAAAATAGTGAAGCTGCAGAACACCGAATTCTTTCCTAGGGAAAGAATTTGGTTGCCCGGTTCTGTGGCTTTGCTATTTTCAGCGCTGTGGTGGAAATTTATGGGTCGGGTTCAGGTAAGTGTGCAATTGTGTGGTTGTTAAGATTAGGGTGCGGGTTAGGTGAGTTAGGGTTAGGGCGCGGGTTAGGTGAGTTAGGGTTAGGGGCGGGTTAAATGAGTTAGGGTTAGGGTGCGGGTTACGTAAATGTGTGATAGTGATGGACCTTAGGGTTAGGGTTAGGGTTTGGGTTAAGGTAAGTGGATAGATAGTAGTGTATGTATAGTTTAGTGTAGGGTTAGTTGTAGGATTATAAGTGTATGTGTGTGTATTGGTGTTTTTTAGGTGTGCTTGTGTTGTGTGTATGTGTTTCAGAATAGCAAATTTTTTCCTTGGGAAAAAAATTCGCTGTTCTGAATATTTGATGTTATGTGGTTTAGATATTTTAGGTTTGATGAAATAGCGTTCGCTATTTTCATCTTTCGATAACGTGATATAAATACAGTTTGTTTATAAGTTTATCTAAGTTAAAGTTATTAAACCTCAATCCTGATGTGTTTGTATATAATAAAGCTGCTTGAACAGAACCCATAAAGGCTTGTCTATATTATCCTGACTGGAAGAGCGACATGGTGTCAGAACTGGGATACCAGAGACTGCTTTTCAGAGCTATGAGGTGCAGAGTTAACAGTGAAGGTAAACTATGAGCACTGTGCACAAAAAAGGGCCAGAAATGAACCAAATGTAATGAAAGCCTGCATGAACGATGTATTTTATAGAAAAAGAAAAACATGGAGCATTACAAGGGCACAAACTGCATTATTAAACAAGCAAGAGGCACAAAAGGTTTATTAATTAAATGAAATGTTTAAAATTAAGATATTTGATAAAATGATTATCAGAAAAGCATATAAGGGGTCCAGAATTACCTCAGAATTGCAAAGTGAGGGTGTTTAAAGTAAAATGGGCGTGTTTAGAGTAAATCGAGCACAAGAAAAGGATAAAGGGCACAGAAAAAGATTAAATGAGCAAAACAAATATAATAAGGGCAAAAAGTACACATTAAGCATAAATAAAGCAAGATGACTGCATGTCTTTTGGCAAAATACTGTGTTTCAGTATAGCTAATATTTTGCATTGTATTAAGGGCATAACTAGAGTTATATGAAGTATCTCAAAGAGTCTAAAGTACTTACAGTGTGTGTTTATTACTGTGCATTTATTCAGAAGAGTTTATTTGTGTGCAAGGTGCAACTATTCTATGAAATACAGTCAAAATACAGCCATTTTGGAACATTTTTTTGTTCTGGGTGTGTCTATTCGCAAAGTGGCACCATTACACAGTGTTTCTTGCACTGTAAATAGTTATTTAGCAAAGTACAGCCATTTTGGGAAAGTTTAAGTGTGCTGTGTATTGTTTAATCGCAAAGTTCAGTTATTTGAAATGGTTCTTACTCTGAGCTTCTTCTACACAATTTATCCACACAGTGCAGTTATTTTGAAGCATTTCTTACACTGATAAGAGGTGATTTCATACAGTACAGTTATTTCAAAAGTATTCCAGGGCCCGAGAGTCTTATTTCGCAATGTTCAGTTATTCAGAGGCTTATTGTGCTGTTGGGCATAGTTACAAGTATTGGTATAAATTTCTGGCATATTTACATGTGTGAGTGCTCATGCATACTTGCAAAAGCCTTCATTGGTATGTGTTAATATGACAGACAGATTTCGAAAACCATCACCACTTGTATTTGATCAGAATTTTGCAGAGAATTGGAGAACATTTGAACAAGAGTATGATATTTTTATACAAGCTGCTTATTCTGACAAAGATGCATGCACTAGGGCATTCATTTTGCCAAACCAAGCTGAGTAAGAGGCCATTGAAAGAGAGTGTTCATTTAAGTATGAAACAACAGTATATGAGGGAGAAGGTGAAAATCATCATATTGTTGTACAGGCTAAATCAAAGGAAGACCCAGAATGTTTCAAATGCAAGTTCAAGGAAATGTGAAACCCCCAGACAAATATTACATTAGAGAGGCATTTGTTTTACACAAGAGATCAGAAACCAGGGGGAGACTTTTGCAGCTTACATTACTGACCTGAGAAACAAAGCTAAAATATGTGGTTTGGTGACTTAAAAGATGAGTTAATAAAGGACGGGCTTCTGTGTGGTATTAATAGTACTGCAGGAAAAAGATTTTGCTTCATGACAATGATTTAAAGCTGAGCAAAGCTATTGAGATTTGTTAAATCCATGAAGTTACAGAAAGGCACACAAGTATGATTGCAATTGATAAGAGCATGGTTTTAGCAGGCTCCAGAACAACTCTAGACAGCATGCAACACCTGGCTAGCAGAAGCCGGCCTAAGCACATGGTAACTGCTACACCTGCAGGCTCCCTAGGTAAAAACTGTAGTTTTCCAGCAAGTTCTAAGAAACGGACATGCTCAGTGCAGTACAAAGTTGAGTCAGCAAAATCAAATCCAGCTTTATTGCTAACTGTCGTAATTGTGGTGACAATCATGAGTCTAAAAAAGAAAAATGCTTAGCATTTGGTCAGCATTGCCACAAGTGTAAAAATGGAGCCATTTTCAGAAGTATCGCAAATCAAGTACACCTCACATGGTTATAAACAAGGGTCACTCAAAAAAGCAATTCATGAAAAGGTTGATGCAGTGAATTTGTTGGCAAAGAGTGAAGTGTTTTGTACTGTCCATATCAATGGTAAATCCACCGAGCATAAAGTGGAATTCAAACTGAAGGCTCAATAGTGCGTTCATGTTATTTGGCTAGGAACTGTTACAACTTGTTATTCTATGTAGTCCAAAGATCTGTGCAGTCATTATAAGGTCTCAGAGACTGTTTGAGAATGAGTTTACCTGAGAATGGGTTTACTTTCATTTACCAAAGAAGTTCATCATATAAGCACATATCCCAGTTCCAGTTTTACTGAAGTTATTTTCTCAGAGTATGCTGATGTTTTCAATGACAAGTTGGGCAACCTTCCAATTGTGTATTCTATGAAGTTAGACACAGAGATCAGTCCAGTGGTCAGACCGGCAAGAAAAGTTCCAACAGCTATGCAAGATAAAGTTAAAGCTCAATTGGATAAAATGGTGCAGCAAAGTGTGACTTGTCCAGTCACTGAACCAACTGAATGGGAGTTGTCCATGGTAGCAACCCACAAAAAAGGCACAGATAAAATCAGAATATGTATTGACCCAAGAGATTTGAACAAAGCATTAAAGAGACCGCATCATCCAATGTGTACAGTCGAGGAAGTCACAGCCCTAATACCAAATGCCACTATTTTTTTTCTTTCTTGGATGCAAAAAGTTAATTTTGTCAAGTAATGCTTGATTGCAAATCCTCATTACTGACTACTTTAAGTACCCTGTTGGCAGATACAGATTCCTCGGAATATCATTTTGATTAATAAATTCTGTAAGTGAAGTCTTTCAGCGTGCAATGGAGCAAATTTTTTCAGGTTATCATTGTGCCATAATAGTAGATGATCTACTGGTTGGAGGCAATGATGAAGCAGAGCATAACAGAAATCTTACAGAGCACATGAAGTGAACTTGAATCTCAATCCTCTGAAATGATAATTCAGACTCCCAGAAGCTACATATGTAGGTCATTTATTTACTAGCACTGGCTTGCGACCAGACTTGTCCAAGCAAGCAACCATTCTTGATATGCCAGCTCCAGATAATGTTCAAGCTCTACAACATTTTCTTGGCATGGTCAACTATTTAGGCAAGTTTATACCAGACTTCAGTGATTTTGACAGCACCTTTAAGAGAGCTGATGTGCAAAAATGTTATATGGTCTTGGATGGAACAGCACCAGAAAGCATTTGAAGACCTTAAGCAGAAAATTGCCATCCCAACTACATTAAGATACTATGATGACAGTAAACCAGTAACTCATTCCTGTGATGCTTCAAAATTTGGTCTTGGTGCAGTTATTCTTCAAGAGGGTAGACCAGTAGTCTATGTATCAAGATCTCCTACCCAAACTGAAATGCAATATGCTCAATTTGAAAAAGAACTTTGGCAATAGTATTTGCTTGTTCAGTATTTCATGACTATATCTATGGTCGAGCTATTCAAATTGAAACTGATCACTAACCTCTAGTTACTGTTTTAAAGAAGCCTATGCATTCAACTCCAGCGAGATTACAAAGGATGATGCTCAGATTGAAAAAGTGCATCTTCAAAATGGTCTGTACAAAAGGCAAGCTTCTTTATCTGGCTGATACCTTATCCAGATCGCCCAGAAATACAACGGAACAGCTTCATGCAGAGAATTTTGACTTTTGATGTCATGGAAGTGTATAATTTTTCTACCATGAGACTTGATGAGCTGAGAGATCATACAAAGACTGATCCAATTTTACAAAGGCCCAACCACTACATCAATTATTGATGGCCATCAAAGCAATCTAATGTACCACCTAAAGTGCAAATGTATTTCCTTACAGAGATGAGATTTTGATGGAAGATGGCATTATTTTCAAAGGTCCTAAAATTATTGTTCTTGATTCCTTACAACATGAATATATTCAGATTTTGCATCGTGTTCACCCATGTTCCGAATCTATCAAAAGAAGGGCAAGAGGACTAGTATTTTGTCCTTCCCTACTAAAAGACATTGATACAGTACTTTCTTCTTGTTCAATATACAATAGTACTAAACCGCATTTGCAAAAAGAACCACTTCAGTTAAGTCAAGTTCCTGAACTACCTTCGTCTACCGATATATTCGAGTGGAACAATCAGCATTACTTAATGTTGGTAGACTCTTATTAGAACTGGTTTGAGATTGATTAACTACCTATTCTAGCGTCCACTGCTGTTATTACCAAGTTGAAACATCATTTCTCAGTCCATGGTAGTCCACACATAGCGGTTTCTGACAATCGTACCCAATATACCAGTCAATTGTTTTAGAAAATTGCAAAAGAATGAGACTTTGTGCATGTTACTAGTAGTCCAGAGTATCCACAGTCACAGAGACTAGCTGAATGTGCAGTACAGAGTGCAAAGCAATTGCTGTAGAAATCAAATTGTGATAATACTGATTTATTTTTAAATTTGTTTAATCTCAGAAACATACCCTGTGACAATATACTTGGCTTACCTGCTCACAGATTTCTGTCTAGGCAAACTAGAACAACATTGCCTGTTAGTTCCAGTTTATTGACGCCTAAAGCTAAGAACAATAGAACAGTGTGAGCTCAACTTTTCAGAAAGCATTGTTTCCATAAGTCCAGTTATGACAAATCAAGCAGATTTCTTCATTCATTGAAAGAAGGAGAGACAGTGAGGATATAAATGGCGAAAGGTTTACACCAGATTGGTCAAGTAACAGGTATATGTACCGAGCCAAAATCCTACTTCATAGAATCTGAGGGTGTGGAGTATAGGAGAAATCTCAGACATCTTCTTCCTGTACCAGAATATATATCTCAGCATTGTTCCTGTGATACAGACTCTAGATCTCAGAGCAATCCAGACAATGTTCCTGTTGCAGAACGTGTCTTACTACTTCCATTCCTGATGATGTTCCTGATATCCACAAAGTTGAACATTCAGCAGAGACAGTCCCAGTTGCAAGACCAAATTCCAATTTCTGTGTCACATGATTTGGTCGTATTTCCAGACCTAGTGCAAAATACACAGCATTCTGGTCATAATTGTCTATATGTATTTAGTTCTGTATAATTGCATGACCAAGAATCATTTGGATCAATTGCATGTCAATCAATGTTGTGAATATTGCATGACTCGTTTCCTCAAAGAGGAAGGATATAAAGTACTGTGTGCTGTATCTTTAAAAAGCATTTAAAGGTCAGCATGTGCATATAAATACCAAGCAGGTGATAGCTTCAGTGCCATTTTGAGAGTGCAGCCAGAGGGTGAGCATGTATGGGTGTAATAGCTAGTTTTTTATAAGTTTATCTAATTTAAAGTTTTTAAGCCTCAGTCCTGATGTGTTTGTACATAATAAAGCTGCTTGAACAAAACCCATGAAGACTCAGCTATTTTATCCTGACTGGATGAGCAACAGGTGTGATTGCCAACAAACAAAGGCAAGCTTAGTAGGGTAGATTCTCTGAAATTTAGGCACAAGAGAAACAATCACATGTATAAGCACCTGTAAGGCCTTACCCAATATTTGATTACCTGTACAGCTTTTCTCCCCAGGCCTTCACTGAAAATGGGTTTCTGACCCAGTGGACTTTCCCGGTCAACAAATTTCAATACATAAATATAAATAAATTATCCTGAAGGGACTTAAACAAAGCACCAACAGCTTCCCCAACAAAAAAGTCTAAAAATCCAGATGAGCATCCATCAACTTAGCTGTAATATCATCCGGTAGAAGTTGAAGCCTAAGCCAAGAATACCTCCTCATCACTGAACCAAAAACAGCACCCTAGAAGAGGCAGCTACTGCATCCTAACTACATATAATATCATCACTAATGACTTGAGAGGAGGTCCCTAGCAAAGAATCAACAGATGTTTTACCCTCAGAGTCTGAAAAATCAGAAATAAGTTGACAGGCCTGAGAAAGAAGAGACAGCACATACCTAGACATATCTGTCTTATAATTAATAGCCCTAAAAGCTAGGATAGCAGAAGTGTAAATTTTCTTAACCAGCCTTTCCATAGTTCTGCTGTCCTTGTCATAAGGCAATAACTTGGTCAAAGGAAGCAATTGAGATGGCTTATCAGAGGCTGCAGACACTACAGAGGAGTCAGCAGCAGGACATTTATATAAAAAGTATCAATCCTAAGGCACCCTCTTAAACCTGTTAGGCTTTTTGGGAGCAGTGGAGCAGAGGATCAGGTACATGAGAGGCCTTGGAAAAAGCATCCAGAAAAGCAGCTAAAACAAGAGGGTTAACCGCAGGTTTAGGAGATTCCAACCGCAATAACTCATACTACTTCTTATGGACCCACACACAATCCCAAAAAATCCATCATCCTAGAGAGTGTGTCCCCAAAGGAAATTTCCTCAAAAGGAATATCAGGACTAATATACTCCCCCTCCTCTGACCCATAGTCCAAAGGAGAAGGACTTTGAGTAGAATAACTCAGGGAATCATTATCAGAATTCAGTTTTATCCTCTGAAGAAATTTGTTCTCAAGACCTTTAAGGTGAGTTGAGGACCAAGGATGAGCAGGACTCCTTGAGGATGTCTAAGGACATTAAAATAGTAAATAGTCTCTGATTGAAGGCCTGCCACTCAACTTTGTGGATCCCTATGATCAGAAGAAACATGTTTAATTTGTTGTTTTCTTTTTAAGGGAACATCCCCAACAAAACACTGAGAAGGCTCAGATACAGGATGACAGTCAAGGACAGTAGTGGGAACGTCTTCCCCAATTAAAAACTGAGGAACCCCCCTAGGACCCTCAGAAAAAAAACAACAATGGTTCCCTACTGAACATGCAAGATGGATGCCTGCAAAGCCTCTGTGTATGTGCTGCCAACTGGATCCTCACCGGCCTCTAACACACTTGCAGCAGAGAAATCCAAAAACACAGCCTGTCAAGCCTCCAGGTTTGTAATGACATCAGGAGAAACATCTGGCAAAAGCTGGACAGCAGAAGTTACAGTTGTACCTTTTTCACCCTCTTTTTCCCTAAGGGCTGATCTTTGGGGCAGGAGATTCCATCCACTGTATTGTTAGTGGGAAGCTTAAGACTCTGATTCTCAAGATACAAGGAAATGGGAGAATGTCTACTCTGAAGCGTTTTCTGGATGAATGCCTGACAAACTGAGAAAGGCATATGGTCATGAGGAGCTCCTAGGCAAAAAAGACACTTATCTTAGCAGTCTTTATTGGGAATCTGTCCCTATACTGGCATTTACCCTTCCTGGATAATATTAACCCAAAGGAGCACAAAAAAGTAAGAAAAAACAAAATCCCCAACAGGGCACTTAACTGCAACTGCAAAGAAGTCAGCAAAGAGATGTAGTTAGCCATTGTAGAACAAAAATGAGTTCAACTGGCAGCAAATGGACGCAGGTAAACAGAGAGATGGTGAAAACATGCAATTGGATTTGCGGCAAAGAAGTTCTGTTTTTGATAGGCCCAAACATCACCTTTACACCCCATGTCACCTTTGTACCCCACGCTATGCAAGCAGCATTTGGGTGATGTTCAGCAAAAGGAGTCTTTGGGAGATGGGCCAAATGTCAGGCTTCCATGGCAGGGAATCCCATATGTTAGAATACTGCAGCAGTGAATGTAAGGACATTCACAGGTACACCTCTGTCATACTCCATGCTGGAGTAACTTAATCAGGACGTACTTCACTGGACTATATGAAGAGAGATATTATAATCTCTCAGATTATGTGTCCCAGACAGGTATATCTGTAGCCCTAAGCAACATTCTACCTTTACCCAGGATTATACCTCAGTACAAACAAAAGAATTCTTGACTTCAACAACTGGCTTAGCTACCGCGGTGGTGGTGATGCGGTAGCGTTGTCGCCTCACAGTAAGACGTTGTCCTGCTCAATTCTCAGTAAAGCGTCTTCTGTGTGGAGACATGCGTGAGTGGGCATACCTTCATTGAAGGTTGTACGTCAGGGCTGGCAACTCGGTACGTAAAAATCTACTGCCAATCATTAGCGGACCGGAGCTCCGCTGTGGCGACCCCTAACCAGGAAAAGCCGAAAGATACAACAACAACAATTGACTTAGCTACTGGTGTTACTCCAGGGAGATAACATCCCAGGCTACTTACTAGGCTGGGATGACAGAGTCAACAGACAATGCTGCTTTGCCAGGGATGGTTTATATCTGTCAATTCTTGCCTTTTGGTTACTGGGCAAGGTAATTGTCTCACCTGTAGTGAATTTTTAGGCAATGTCATAAGAACAAACTTCTTGATGTGAAAATATCCTCAAAAGACAAGCTCAAGGTTATGCTGCTTAATGCTAGGAATCTAAATCAGAAACTACACTCAATGGAGGCAATTCTTACTTGGAAAACTGTCAATGTTTGTGCAGCCACAGAGACATGGTTTAGGGCCACAGAGAGTACTATGGCCATGAAAGGCTATAATGCCTTCCACATGTTCAGGCAGCAAAAGGAATATGAAAGAACCAAAGGAGGAGGTGTATACATCTTCATAAAACACAAGTACACCTCAAGAGTCGTTCAGCAGTATGACTGTCTAGAGTTACTACCAGTCCAACTAACTGTAGGAGAAACCCCCCTCCATGTCATTGTTAGCTGCCAGTCCACCAACATGAACCATGAAAACCAAGCAGTGCCTTCATGGACCTACTTCAGTCAGTCATAATACAGCCAAACACCCTAGGCATGAGTCACTGTAACTATCCTTCCATCAGCTGAGATGTATATATGTGCTCAGATACTCTCTTCCTAAGGGTTCTATACTTTGTAAACACAAAGTCTCTAAAACAGTTAGTCTGCACACCCACAAAGGCCTCTAATTCCCTTGATGTAGAACTCACCAACATGGAGGAGCGCTGCACCATCACATTTGTGAGACTCTCACTGGTAATGTCTGAACATAAATCAGTCATGTTCAGTGTAACAATCATACCCCCTCAGGATTCAAAGGGTGGAAAATTCTCTGCAAAGCAAATTATAGCCTCCTAAGTGATGGCATATATAGTTTCAAACTCACACTTTCCTATCGTAGTCCGTATCCAGAAAGCTGCAAAAATAATGAACTATAAGACAGAAGCTAAATTTATTGATTAATTGAGCGCTTTCATTTCAATACATTAGAAATTTCATCAGAATCTAATGTATTGAAATGAAAGTGCTCAATTAATCAATAAATTTAGCTTCTGTCTTTTATTTCATTTTTTTTACTGCTTTCTGGATATGGACTACGACAGGAGAGTGTGATTTTGAGTCTATTTTGTGATTCCTTGGTTCCAGTTGTTAGTTTCAAACCTACTGCCACTACTGACAGTAAAGACTCCTATATGTAGGTGTGCACAATTGGACTGTATAATCAGCTTTACAAGTGTATAGCCTTAGCTGTACTAGAACAGATCAAAACTTGCTCACGTAAAAAAGCCACCATGGTGGACACCTAGCATAAATACATTATGCAACATGAGAAAAAAACAGATGTTCAGAAAAAACAGGTAACAATCTCTGCAGAAGTATATCTACATAGCTTGAACAAGCAAAGTAGACAACTTCTGAAGTCTTCTAAAGTTAATTACAAAACTAAATTAGCATCCATAGCTAAGGATAATCATGAGGTATTATTTAGCTACCACTGTAACGAAAACTGAAAGGCCCAGCATTGCATCAAATTCAGAGTGGACAGTACCACTGATCCTGAACCAGCCAACATGCTAGCACACAGGTTTGGCAACAATTTCACACCCTGTTTCCCCCGATAATACCCCACAGCATACCTGTCAACGGTTCTCTACCTATTATCTCCAAACAACTGGTCCTAACTGCACTTGTCAGTGCCAAAGACACAGCCTCTATGGGACTGGATAACATCCCAGGCTGCTTACTAAACAGTGTAAAGCAAGAGTTAGCAGAATCATGGTGTACTCTCTTCAACAACAGCCTAAGTACTGGAATTTTACCAGCAGAGAGAAAAACAGCATCCATAATACCCTTGCACAGAAGGGGTCCCTCAACTGACAAAGGATACTATGCAGCCATAAAAGCCTGACCAGACATATTTGTAAGGCCTTGGAGAGAATCATCTTGAACCTTATCAACAAGGACATTGGTGACCTTCAGACTCTTTATGCAACCCACTTTGGGTTTGTCAAGGGAAGAGCATGCCTGTTAAACCTAGTGGAATTCTTCGACAGTGTCGCCAAAGCCCTTGATTAAGGCAAATCATTACACATTGCCTATCTCAACCTGCCCAAGGGCTTTGACACAATCCCCCACTGAGGCATTGCAGATCTCTCCCACATGGGGAATAACACATACACCATTAGATGGGTAACCAACTGGCTCACCAACAGAATTAATACAGTCATAGGTGGGGATTCCACCTCTGCCAGCAGACCTGTTAATAGTGGTGTCCCACAAGGGTCTGTGCTGGACCCCCTACTGTCTGTAATGTATTCTTCAGAAAATCAGGGGAATAAAGATGGCCTGTGGCTCAACAAGTATGCTGATGACAACAGTGCAATCACTCAAGTCCCAAACAATGTCACTACAAAATGTGCTTACATACATCAATGATTGTTTCCAAAGCCACAGACTTAAAGTTCACCCAAATTAATACACTATTATCCCTTTCAGTAAAGGAGAAGTCCATGCTAGTTACACTATTAATAATAACCCCCACCATGTTCTAACCTAAAGGTGAGAGATTTGGGAATATAGGTTGTTGGCAACCTCACCTTTGATCATCAAGTGTCCACCGTGATAACGAAAGCCCTTTATGTTGCACACCTCTTAAGTGAAGGCAGAGCATCCAAGACTAGATGTTATCACTTCACTGTACTCATCCTTATCTGACCAATCAAAGAGTACAATGCTCCCTTTCACATGCACATCACTAGACACCAGTAGCAGCTGGAGAGACCTCAGAGGTTTCTCACTAAGAAACTCCAGGGCCTCCAAAATATGACCTACATGAAAAGACTGAAACACTGTCAATGTACAGGCTGCTGGAGAGGTGACTGCACCTCCCCAAATAACACTGAACAAGAGTCACTCGCTCTAGGGACCTTAACCTAGTCTGCGACATCAGCAAAATATGCTGTAGAAACAGATAAGTCTGTCAGAGATTGCCACTTCTGTGGAACAAGTTATCAGCAAGAAATGCTGGAAAAACAGATATGTCTATCAGAGACTGCCATTCCTATGGAACAAGTTCACAATTCACATGAAATTGAGCTCCTCAATGACCCTATTTAAGGGTAAGTGGGACAACTGCATGGGAACTGTAAATTTAAAAAATAATGAAAAAGTATTGCTCCAGCCAAAAGGAGCTCTAGATAAATAGAAGGCACTCCAAATAAAATAAAAACACTTTATTTAAATAACAGTGATCAAACTCTTTCCTCCTACAAAAATTGGACTTCATCAGAATCACTGACCAATAAGAAAACTCAGTCTTAAATGATGCACCCAATAAACCAATTACTTCATCAATTAAAATCCTTAAGGTGACCACTTAAAAACATTTACTGGAAAACCCCAAGCCATTAAGTAAAAATAAATGTAAATTATACAAGAAAAAAATAATTAAAATTTATTAGCTCTTAATCTGAGAATGGGCTGCAAAGAAATACTGTCATTAATTCCAGAGGGGTGTGCGGCAAACAACTTTAGTTGCTAACTAATTTCCCTAGCTTCCAATTAAATTTTAAAATCACCGTCCCTGATATTAACCTTTACAGAATCTAAAATTCCAAACTTAAATAAACTAATTATAAAAAAGACTGTCAAACACCACTTTATTCTCCCATTCTACCAGTACTAAATTGGCATAAATAGCAGCACACGATGCTTGCCACCCGTTTTATCTGTCTGTAAAATTCACCCTCAAAAAAATAAAGTTATTATCCAAAACAAGGATCATAAGTTCATAAAGCAAGTTGACCTTATCTGAATCAAATAGGTTAAAACATGTTAAACTATTATAAAAACAGTCTAAACCTTCTTCCTTAGGAATAGAAGAAAACAGATCCAATATGTCTGTCATTAGAAAAATTAAATCTTTGGTCCATAAATCATTCTTTTACTTGCCTGAGAAATTCCAAGACTCTATTAAAGGTGGTTAACCTGTTTGTATATAGGCTTCAACCACCTATCAATAGTGATACCAATAACATAGATCCTAGAACCTTGACTGGCCACTATAGGTCTAAAAGGAGGGTTTTCTGAGTTCTTATGAAATTTGGGGATACCAAATATTGTGGCCATCATAGGAAATGTTACCTTAAGAAAATTATATGTGCCCAGAGAGATACGTTGGTCAAGCAAATATTCTTCCAATAGACAATCGATTCTTCTATAGCTGTTATTAATCTCATTAACAGAAACAGGAAGGTAGATGTTACAATCACCTAACATGCCAATATAACCTTAGAACAGTTGTGGGACTCATAAAGAACTATTCCCCCATCCTCATCTGGTTTCATGATAGGTTTTGTACTGTCCTGCCTTAGTCTCTCAAGTAAATCCCTCTCTTCTTTGTTTAAATTATATAAATGAAATTTACTTTTATTAACTTTAACTTGCAAGTTGTAAATATCATTAACCACAACTCTTTTTAAGGCAGCTAAAGCAGGGTTCATGGGGGGATTAAAACAACTATTTGAAAAATAATATTAGCCTGTCATTTCTCTTTATAAACAAGGGCAAAATCTAACTTTCTAAAATATAATTTAGTTTCCATTAAAACATCAACCATCTTCTCCTAATGATGATTGAATTTGTATATATATTATGTAATTAACCATTTGTAACTATTTTTCCTGTATATATAGGTCTTATTATGTCTTCTGCTGTATACTTTATTTTAACGGGTTATCTTCATTTCATCGAAAACTCATTTGACTGACAAACATTTTAGTAGGACCAAATGACTGAAACTTCATTTCACTGACACTTCATTTCACTGACACTTCATTTGACTGACAATTAGTACTGGCAGTGTCTAGAGCACTTTAAGGCAAGTAAAAGTAATATTTCCTTTTCCCCAATGAAGTGCAACCCTGGAGTTACTATATATAGTTAGGGGGGAGTGGGGGGCACAGCCCCCCACTTGCTTTGGTTTTACTAAACAATATAAAACCAAATGTAGAGAATATAACATGAAAGTAAGTGTGGGGCTACACCCCCCCCCCAGTGTGGGGTGTTGTGCCCCCTACCCCCAACTATATATACTAACTCCAGGGTCACACTTCAGTGGAGAAAAGGACATATTCCTTTTACTTGCCTTACAGTGCTCTAGACACTGCCAGTACTAATTGTCAGTCAAATGATTTGTCACTGAAATGAAGTGTCAGTGAAATGAAGTTTCAGTCATTTGGTCTCAGTCAAATGAGTGTCAGTGAAATGAGCTTTCGACGAAATGTAGGCAGCCCATTTTAACATATTATTTGAAAATTCTCTGTATGCTGTATTTTAACATATTGTGTAAATTTTTACTTACTTTGAAGCTTTTCTCCCCGGGCCTCTGCTGAAAATGGACCTGTGTCTAGTCGGTCCATCATTTAACAAATGTAAAATAAAATAAATAAATAAAATAAAATAAATAAATAAAACCAACTTAAAACACCTTAAGGGGACAAATTTCAAACCCTTAGACAAAAAGGAAAAGTGAGTGTTGGTAATCTGAGTACCAGTGTAGTTAAAAATATGAAAATTATTAAAAGTGTTAACTATCTTACTCACTTTTGCTGTCTGCATTTCCCGAAATGGTTCAGTTCCTGTACTTTGAAATGAGGTGCTATATATTTCTTTTGAACTAAATTTTGGGGTAATGCTTGACCCCCACCTCTGTCTGTGGGGGAACATTTTTGGTAAAAAAATGTTTTTGTACCCCCCTTTGTGTGTTACCAAGTGAAACATTTTCTTCATCTGTACCACTTTCGAAAGTTTTTTTTTTAACTAAATAGGCTTTTTTTCTAGAATATTGGTCCAAATCCCTCTTTAGATTTTTAACCTTCATTTCATATACTTTATTACAGTTGTTGTCAATTATCTTAAACTGCTTTTGATAGAAACATTCCCATTGGTGAAAGATTAGATCATTTGTAATATTGGTATTAAATTTGTCAATATCTAATAATATTTTACTTAAAACTGGATCATTAAATTTAATAATCAACCTCATTAACTTAAACCCAACCTATAAAATGGTTAAACTCACTAATCATGCCTTCATTATAGTCTAAACCCAAGGGGTATTTAGATAGTCACAACCCTTGGGGAACAATTTTAAGTTCCAAACATTTAGATAAGTAAGCATTGTTCATTTGCAAATGTTTAACTTTAAAAAGTTTATTTTCAAAAATCAAAATCAAGTCTTTAAGTATGTAGTCACTCTTGTGGTCACCCGAAGCAAAATTATTTGCACCAAAGTCCATGTTAAAAATGATATTCTTATTCTAAAAGTTATCCAGTCCAAAGGTACCAGTTTTTAATGAAGAAATATTCCTATTGATACTACCAATATTAGTATTAATACCGGGAGAGATATCGCGACTAGACTTATGACCTTGATAAATAGTTTTAAGTTCATTAAAACTCTTTTTGGTAGCAACAGTAGCAACATAGATTAGTTTCAGCACCATACCTTTAGGTTTAGCTCCAAGTCTCTCAAAATTGACTTCTGACTCTTTAAAGCCTGACAAATCCTTAGTGCCCAAATCCCCTGGAACCGATAAAGTTTTCTGTTGGAAAAGATAAAGGGTCATCTGTGTTAGCAGCCATTGAAACAAAAGCATTCAGTTCCATGTTGGATGTTTGCTCGAATACATCACCTCACTTCCGTGATTCGGAATTAAACAACCTGATTGGCTAAACAGGTCAATAAGCGATGTAAGTTCTCCTTTTAAATTTTGTATTTCGGTGTGAATACAATTAAATTCATCCCAATGAATGGGTGAAAACATAGAAGGAATATCATCAAGTGAGACCATATTTGGCTGGAAACACAAAAAAAACAACTAATAATAGGCAAAAGTGCAGCAATACCCCAATAAACAACTTAAAAAATAACGAAAAAGTATTGCTCCAGTCAAATGGACCTCTAAATAAACTGAAGGCACTCCAAATAAAATAAAAACACTTTAATTAAATAACAGTGATTGAGCACTTTCTTCCAACAAAATTTGGACTTCATCGGAATCACAGACCAATAAGAAAACTCAGTCTTAAATAATACACCCAATAAACCAATTAAATCATTAATTAAAATCCTTAAGGTGGCCACTTAAAAACATATAGCTGGAAAACTCCATGCCATTAAGTAAAAACCAATGTAAATTATACAAGGAAAAGTAATTAAAATGTATTAGCTTTTAATATGAGAATGAGTTGTAAAGAAATACTGTCATTAATACCAGAGGGGTGTTTGGCAAATAACTTTAGTTGCCAACTAGTTTCCTTAGCTTACAATAAAGTTTTCAAATCACCACCCCTGGTACTAACCTTTACATACAAACTTAAATAAACTACATTGGGCACTGTTGCTAAGATATCTAAACAAGGCATTATTCATATTTTTCTTCTTTATATTGTAATAATGTTCATAAATAGACCTATGTGCTCTCTCTGCTTTACGAACATAAAATGCTGGACAATTCATGCACTTGGCCAAATCAGTCACACCTTTAGAGAGTCAGTTCCCTTTAATAAAATTCACTTTGAAATGCAAAATATTATCCAAAATAAGGGAATCATCCTCAAAAATGTATATGCATTGTCTACAACAATCACATCTCGAGGTAGAGATAACTTTAACTCTATGAGTAGTGGCCATACCTTCACTTTCAAAACTCCATTTTAGATTATAACTGGTTTTAAAAACAAAGGATGGGAAAGGTCCTACAATTTGATAAACATCAGGGTTACCTCTAAGCAAACCCCAGTTGTTACAAAAAGTTGTTTTAATATTCTTAGCATGTAGCTCATATTCCAAAATTACAGCCCTCTCATTCATAACCGGTGAGAGATGGGGCATAGGAGTAATGATACCTGTTCCCAAGAGGGGTTTATATAGAACTCTCCATTGGGACAACACGTATTCCATGGTGTCTGCAACTAAAGGATCTGGGTAACCCCTAGAAATAAACATTCTAGCTATGTTCTCTATTTCAGCTTTAACATCTTCATAGTCTGAGGTCATCCTTCCAGGTCTTATAAATTGCCCTTTAACTATACTCTTTTTCTGACTTAAGTGGTGTCAACTGGAAAACTCTAAGCAGGCATTGCTAAAAGTGGGTTTCCTAAAAATATTTGGTTTTAAACCTGTCCCTGTGTTGGTAATCAGGGTATCCAAAAATGAATTTTATTACCATCATACACATGAGTAAACCTTTAAAAATCACTTAAATTGTTAATATACTCCGTAAAATCATTAATGATATTCTCAGGACCATTTCATAAAATAAATAAACCGTCCAAATATCTAACACAAAGCTTAATATACATATAAAAAACTGTCAAACACTGCTTTATTCTCCCATTCTACAGTACTAAATTGGCATAAATAGGAGCACATGATGCTCCCATTGCTACCCCTTTTATCTGTCTGTAAAATTCATCTAAAAAAAATAAAAGTTATTATCCAAAACATGGATCATAAGTTTATAAAGCAAGTTGATCTTATCTGAATCAAATAGGTTAAAACATGTTAAACTATAAGTCTAAATCTTTGTCCTTAGGAATAGAAGAAAACAGATCCACTATGTCTATTGTTAGAAAAATTAAATCTTTGGACCATAAATAATTCTTTAACCTGCCTAAGTAATCCCAAGACTCTATTAAAAGGTGGTTGACATGTTTGTATATAGGCTTCAACCACCTATCAATAGTGATGCCAATAGGATAGGTCTTAGAACCTTGGCTGGCCACTATAGATCTAAAAGGAGGGTTCTCTAAGTTCTTATGAACTTTGGGGATACCAAAAATTGTGGCCGTCATAGGAAATTGTACCTTAAGAAAATTATATATGTCCAGAGAGATACGTTGGTCAAACAAATATTCTTCCAATAGAAAATCGATTCTTCTATAGCTGATATTAATCTCATTAACAGAAACAGGAAAGTAGTTGTTAAAATCACCTAACATGTCAAATATAACCTTAGAATAGTTGTGGGAGTCATAAAGAACTATTCCCCCACACTTATCTGGTTTCATGATACGTTTTGTATTGTCGTGCCTTAGTCTCTCAAGTAAATTCCTTTCTTGTTTGTTTAAATTATATAAATGAAATTTACTTTTATTAACTTTAACTTGCAAGTTGTAAATGTCATCCACCACAGCTCTTTCTAAGGCAGCTAAAGTAGGGTACATGGGGGGATTAAAGGTACTCCTTTTCTTTGGATCACCCAAACAACTATTTGAAGAAATAATATTAGCCTGCCCTTTCCTCTTTATACACAAGGGCCAAGTTTAATTTTTTAAAATATGATTTAGTTTCCATTAAAACAGCAACCAACTTAAAACATCTTGAGGGGACAAATTTCAAACCCTTAGATAAAAGAGAAAACTGAGTGTCGGTAATCCGAGTATAAGTATAGTTAAAAATATGAAAATCATTAAAAGTGTTAACTATCTTATTCACTTTTGCTGTGTGTATTTCCCGAAATGGTTCAGTTCTTGTACTTTGAAATGAGGTGCTATATATTTCTTTTGAACAACATTTTTGGGTAATGCTTGACCACAACTTTGTCTGTGGGGACGGGGCATAGGAACTTTTTTTGGTAAATAAAGGTTTTTGTACCCCCCTTTGTGTGTTACCAAGTGAACCATTTTCTTCGTCTCTACCACTTTCAAAAGGTTTTTTAACTAAATAGGGTTTGTTTCTAGAGTATTGGTCCAAATCCCTCTTTAGCTTTTTAACCTTCCTTTCATATACATTATTACAGTTGTTGTCAACTGTCATAAACTGTGTTTGATAGAAACCTTCCAATTGGTGAAAGATTAGATCATTTGTAATATTGACATTTCATTTGTCAATATCTAATAAGATTTTACTTAAAACTGTGTCATTAAATTTAATAATTAACCTCATTAACTCAAGCCCATACCTATCAAATGGTAAAACTCACTAATCATGCCTTCATTATAGTCTAAACCCAAGGAGTATTTAAATAGTCATAACCCTTGGGGAACAATTTTAAGTTCCAAACATTTAGATAAGCAAGCATTGTCCATTTGCGAATGTTTAACTTTAAAACGTTTATTTTCAAAAATCAAAATCAAGTCTTTAAGTGTGCAGTCACTCTTGTGGTCACCCGAAGCAAAATTATTTGCACAAAAGTCCACGTTAAAACTGATATTCTTATTCAAAAATTATCCAGTCCAAAAGTACCAGTTTTTAATGAAGAAATATTCCTACTGATACTGTCAATATTAGTATTAATACCAAGAGAAATATTGTGACTAGACTTATGACCTTGAGAAACAGTTTTAAGTTCATTAAAACTCTTTTTGGTACCAACAGTAGCAACATAGGTTTGTTTCAGCACTGTACCTTTATTTTTAACTCCAAGTCTCTCAAAATTGACTTCTGACTCTCTAAAGCCTGACAAATCCTTGGTGCCCAAATCCCCTTGGATCGACAAAGTCCTCCTTTGGGAAAACATAATGGGTAATCTGTATTACCAGCCATTGAAACCAAAGCATTCAGTTCTGCATTGGATGTTTAGTCGAATTCATCCCCTCACTTTCAAGGTTCAGAGGGTAAACAACCTGATTGGCTAAACAGGTCAATAAGCAATGTAAGTTTTCCTTTTAAAATTTGTATTTCGGAGTGAATACAATTAAATTCATCCCAATGAACAGGTGAAAACATAGAAGGAATATCATCAAGTGAAACTATGTTTGGCTGGAAACACACACAAAAAAAAAAAAACAACTAATAATAGGCAAAAGTGCAGCGATACCCCAATAAACAACTTAAAAAATAATGAAAAATTATTGCTGCAGCTGAATGGATAGCTAAATAAACTGAAGGCACTCCAACTAATATAAAAACACTTTAAATAACAGTGATTGAGCACTTTCGTCCTACAAAATTGGACTTCATCAGAATCACAGACAATAAGAAAACTCAGTCTTAAATAATATACACAATAAACCAATTAATTCATTAATTAAAATCCTTAAAGTGACCACTTAAAAACATATAGCTTGAAAACTCCAAGTCATTAAGTAAAAACCAATGTAAATTATACAAGAAAAAAATAATTAAAATGTATTAGCTCTTAATTTGAGAATGGGTTGCAAAGAAATATTGTCATTAATACCAGGGAGACGTGTGGCAAATAACTTTAGTTGCCAGCTATTTTCCCTAACTTCCAATAAAATTTTAAAATCACCACCCCAGGTATTAATCTTTACATGATTTAAAATTCCAAACTTAACCTACATTGGGCACTGTTGTTACGTTGTCTAAACAAGACATTATTTATATTTTGCTTCTTTATATCATAATAATGTTCATAAATTCTAGACCTAAGTGCTCACTCTGTTTTACTAACATAAAATGCTGTACAATTCATGCACTTGGCCAAATCAGTCACACCTTTAGTAAGATGGTTCACTTTAATAAAATTCACTTTAGAAAGCAGAATATTATCCAAAATAAGGGAATCATCCTCAAAATGTATATGCATTGTCTACAACAACCACATCTCGAGGTAGAAATAACTTTAACTCTATGAGTAGTGGTCATACCTTAACTTTGAAAACTTCATTTTAAATTATAACCAGTTTTAAAAACAAAGGATGGGGAAGGTCCTAAAATTTGATAAACTTCAGGGTTACCTCTAAGCAAACCCCAAAACATCATTAGCATGTGGACCATATTCCAAAATGAAAGCCCTCTCATACCCAACCGGTGAGAGAGGGGGTGTAGGAGTATTGATACCTGTTTACAAGAGGGGTTTATATAGAACTCCCCATTGGGACAACATGTATTCCATGGTGTCTGCAACTAAAGGATTTGGGTAACTCCTAAAATTAAACACTCAAGCTATGTTCGCTAGTTCAACTTTATCATCTTCATAGTCTGAAATCATCCTTGTAGCTTTTATAAATTGCCCTTTAACTATACTCTTTTTCTGACTTAAGGGGTGGCAACAGGCGAACTCTAAATAGGCATTGCTAAAAGTGGATTTCCTAAAAATATTTCATTTAAAACCTGTCCCTGTGTTGGTAATAAGAGTATCCAAAACATTAATTTTATTACCATCATATGCATGAGTAAACCTAAAAAAATCACTCGAGTTGTTAATATATTCTATAAAATCATTAATGATATTCTCAGGACCATTCCATAAAATAAATAAATTGTCCAAATATCTAATGTAAAGCTTAATATACATTTAAAAAAGACTGTCAAACACCACTTTATTCTCCCATTCTACCAGTACTAAATTGGCATAAATAGGAGCATGTGATGCTCCTATTGCTACCCTTTTTATCTGCTTGTAAAATTCACCTTAAAAAAAAATAAAGTTATTATCCAAAACTAGGCTCATACGTTCCTAAAGCAAATTGACCTTATCTGAATCAAATAGGTTAAAACATGTTAAAGTATTATAAAAATAGTCTAAACCTTCGTCCTTGGGAATAGAAGAAAACAGATACACTGGAGCGATACTTTTTCATTTTTTTAAGTTGTTTATTGGGGTATCACTGCACTTTTGCCTATTATAAATTGTAAATTTATTGAGGGGGTTTCACCTATGTCATTCTAAGACATGGTTACACAAGTGCTGATCATGGCTTCACAAATATGGACTACATATCTTGGTCTGTAAGGGAATAATATTACAACTTGGATAGGCTAGACAAGGCCTTAGGACTAATAGTGTAGTAACCTCCTATGAACCTATGTACCTAGGGTCATTATGGTGTTAGCCTCGCATGAACCTATGAAGCTATAAACCTATGCAGGCCTGCCAACATCTTGTCACACACATGGGCTGCTGATGTCATGCACTATAAGTTTAGTGCAGTCTTGCAAACATCAGACTTGTGCTGTGGCACTGGCATTAAGTACTGTGTTCTGTAGTTTGTGTACTTAGATGAGTAGGGTGTGTGTGTGTATGTGTGTGTGTGTGTGTGTGTGTGTGTGTGTGTGTGTCTGTGTGGGCTTGTGCTTGACATTGCAGAGAGCCTTTTACCTCAACATGTGGAACACTGTTATTACCATATTCTCACCAGACACTGATGATGTCATCAGCTATATCAGATGTCTGGATATGCAGTCATCTCACCAGGGTATGGTGAGACACTGGTATGGAGGCCAGTCAGATGTCACCTCATCCTATACCAGAAGGATGACAGTGACATGGCTTTTAATCTATCCACATACATCATGGCATGATTTGTATTTCCTGTGTTATCTTCCTGAGAAAGCCCTGTGGTCTCCCCAGTTGCTGCATGTGTCTGTAGAGGTACATGCAAAAGAGAGTATTATACTATATTACTGTTCTGATGAGGTTTGACTTCAGCGCTGCCATACAATCCGAAGATTTAAATATGATGGCGTGACTTATGATGTGCACCATACATGTGTCCTGGAAGATCATCAAAGGGAGAAGTTAGAAAGTAATGATACATGTTGCAGTTTCCTGACATCAACACCCTTACAAGAGCATTCACTATAACACTGTGAAATTCTGATGCTATCAACTGTCTAACTTTCAAAGGCCAATATAAGTCAAAGGTACAATGACCACTTCAACAACACAGATGCAGATATACTAAGCAGTAAGTTAGCTATGCACCCTGAGTATCAGACTTAGTTTTTGCATCCCTGACTCCAAATATAGAAAAAAAAAGATACGGCACAGTTATCATCACTTATACAGGGTGTTGTGGGGGGATCATAAAGCCTAGCCTGACACAGAAGATCAGTGAATGTGTGAGTAGGAAGGAGAAGATGGCAGACATTGTCTCACTGGCCATTCATTTTTTATTCCAGTGTTGTGTGTGTGTCTGTAGGGGTCCTTCAGATGAAACTGATGTCTGAGTATCTGCATGAACATAGCCAAGCTCTGTGCTAGCTCTACATCTTGGTCTGTTGGACAGGTGTGAGCTGTGCATGGCAGTTCATTGTTCTCATCCCCGATGATGAGAACTGGCTCTGCCACGAGTTGCACTAGCATGCCCACACACACATGGTCAGACACAGTGCTGCTACCTGAACTTGAATGATGTGTGCCAGATGACCTTCCTACAAAGGGACATACAGGACCACAACCCCATGTCCTGCCACATCTGGGTGTGGACAGCAGACTTACTGACCGAGCAGTGGAACTACTGCCACTATGGGAGGTTGATCAATCATTGCCAAGTTGGCTGACAACAGATGATTTGAATAACCTATGGCCATGAGGATGCCGTTCCCCTTCCAACAGACATTACATCACAGACACTGCTCATTCCATGACAGTCACCCCCTTGGTCCATCCCAGACACCCATTGTTCCAATGTGTCATTCATCCAAATCAAAGAATCAGCAACACAGTGGAGACAGTTACGTATGTCAGACTGTGCCACTTCCAGAACCATGAGCATTTGTCCAGAGCAGCTATGGGATCATGCCTGTGCCTCCATGATGGCCCTAAACATACAATGAGTGGCATGGGAGTTGACATGTGCACCAGGTGGAGGAGGGACAGCAGGCCCTCTCCAAGCACCCCTGTCAATCCTCCTGTGTGGCATCTTGCCCACACTTTTGCTACGGACTGACTCAGGCAGTAAATCCACAATAACCTAATTTCCATGATCAATGTTCTTGCCCCCCCCCCCCACATGTACAATAACTCTGTCCTGAATAGACTGGGTTGGTGTAGCCCTACTGGCTGTGTCCAATGGAAATGCAGGTGATGGCTGTATGTCAACCTTTGTGTCAAATTCAACCTCTGCACCCCAAAAAGGTGCCTCAGTTTGTCCACCATCATCATCAGAGTCTGCAGATCCACTGTCATTAGGTGGCACAGGACCCATACTCCCACTCTCATGATCACCTGTGGTAAAAAAGCATAAAACACAGGGATACATTAACACCTGCACTACCATAGAGCAATATATGCTAATAAATGAACAGTGCTGCTACTATTACAGAAAGTACAGCAATACACACAACAGGCCTCAGATCAAAATCACAAACTACAATATTTCTTTCAATTGCTCAGCACTACTGGCATAAAACATTTGGCTTTCCATCTGCAGAAGACATACAGCACTGTTCTCCAGATGGTCCGGGAAGAAGTTAAGGAAGAGGTAAGGGTAACTTTGTCACAATTAACAGTAACACAGGGGGTAATACACTTACCCTTATATATGTGCATTATCGGTACTTTGAACAAAAATCAGGCTGACAACTCCAAAGTAAGGTTATAACTGTCACAGTATTCAAGTCCCCAGCCAAAACAAGGCATGTTGATACAGAATTCACTTACTCCTTTCAATTGTTTTACTAAACAACAGCATTCGACTGTTGAGATATCAAAGCTTACCTGGAAGCTCCTCCTGGGACATGCTTGCTATCTCAGAAGATGTTGCACCCACATCCAGGACATGCTGTACTACACTGCCTTGGGATCTGTCTGAATCTGTCAGATTGGCCAGGAATTCTTCATTTGGGGTTAGTGGTGGTTCCTTCACCGGCTCTGCACTGGTAACCATTTGGCCATGGACCATTGCAGCTGCTCGCCTCCTTGCAGATGTTGTAATGTCAGTTGCCCTGTAGCACACCTGTTGATATGTTCTGCAGTGGCCACCCATGGCACTGATATCATGAGCAATCTGTTGCCATATTCGCATCCTGCAGGACATAGCTCCCCATCCCCTTTCCTGGAGAAAAGTAAGATGTTGCCAAAACCCATCGACTATGACTTGATTTTCAGTATCATTAAAGGGGGGGGGGGTCTCCCTAGATTGACACACCTGACTGATATACTTGTAGCTGTCCTAAAAGACAACAGAGGTATAAGTATCACATAACTATAAAATAACTGTTTTCAGATAAAACAGAAAAGGTAGCCAGTCAGTATTACCCACTGGCGAAACATAAAGCAGTCCAGAGATGTGAAATAGTCACAAGAGGCAGGATGCAAAACAAGGGGGGTAACAAGAGCAACATACCCATGTTTGTGCCAGAACAGTAAAGTCACCTTTGACCCACAAAAGAACAGTACACTCTGGTTTGTGTCATAACAGTAACTCATGCTTGCCCCCCCCCCAAATAAGAAAAGACAAATGACTCATTTTGTTAACAAAACATCTTTGAAATGCTAAAAGTGCTATCAAAGGACCTGTCCCTGATACATTTGTACATTGTTATCAAACAGCATTCCATTTTCAAGTATTGTCAATCATGTGTACCTCTGAAATGGCTTGACAGAGCCAGGGAATTGTTATGGCTAGGCTTGTATAGGCCCTAGGGCTGATAGCCTAGTACCAACCTATGAACCTATGACCCTATGAACCAGACAGGCCCCTGCCATCAGTACACTTCTAACTAATCATAAAAATAATAAAAGGTACCAAACCAACACAGCTAGGCACAAACACAATTTATTATAATTTAAAATTTATAAAAAGAGTTAAAAGAAGTAAGCACTTTTGTGATTATCACATCACTTCATCAGAGTAATTGCTTACAAAAACGCATTCACTTTAAACTGAGAATCAGCCAATCAGCTGCTAAGCATTCATTAATAAGCAAAGAACATTGAAGTAGTGTTAAAAACATAATACACATATATAAGAACACATTAAAATGTTATAAAACTAAGTAGAAACTATTAAAAACACATTTTAGCTAGCAACAAATCAATGTTTGAGTGGACATGCTTTCAAAAAAGGTTTAAGGGATAACACACCATTCAGTTCAGGTGGTTTATCCCCATTAAAAAAATAAAATCCATTTCTGCTCGGCTGTCTCTGTCTAATGTCTTATATCTCCTCCTCTTATTCTTACATCTAATATCTGAAATACTAGAAACTTAAAAATATGTTCTTATCCATGCTGTAAAACATGTGCTAGAGGGTGGGAGGGTGGCCTAATGGTTAAGGTGTTTGCCTTGCAAACACAAGGTGCAGGGTTTGAGTCTCACAGGGGATAATTGGCTAGGCTTAAAATGGCTCGCAAGGGCAGTTAGCTTAGTACTAATCTATGAACCTATGAACCTAGAGCATTAGTTTCTTTCTTATGTTTAATATCCCTGTAGTGCTCCAAAATTGGACAGACATAGGCATGCTCAATATGATCTTGCATTGGCTAAGAGACAACACATAGCACACTCACTGACATATGAGTTTTCACAGGTGGAGTATCCCAAGATGGAGGTACTATTCGGAATACCCAAGGTGCATAAATCTCAAACAGATCCACCTTTTAAACCTATTATTTCGGCTAAGAAATTCAAGCAGAGAGGTCTGCTGTTTCTCTGTGGTTAGATCACACTTTAAATTCAGTTGTTCAAGCCTCTAGATCGTATATTAGAGACTCATGGCATTCGTTAGAAGTCCTAAGTAATGTAACACCTCCTCAAGGAGAGTTTTATTTTGCACCTTTAGATGTGACTTTCCTCTACACTTGTATTCATCAAGAAGTAGCATTAGAATACCTAAGGGAATATTGAGTCACTTCACAGACTTTAGTAATGACAAGACAAACACCATTTGTAATTTAACGGAAATAGTCTTGGACAACAATTTTTTCAACTTTAATGATCAATATTATAAACAGACATTAGGTGTAGCCATGGGTGCAAGGGTTGCACTGGCCTTTGCGAATATAGTTATGGTCATGTGGGAAGTTAAGTACTTAGTAAATCATCCATAAAAGCATAAAATTTATCTATACCATCGATATATAGATGATTTAACTTTTCTATGGACAGGAAGTGAAGACAAATTAACCTTGTTTGTCAATGATTTGAACAACATGACTAATTTCCTTAGATTTTAGTATAGGTGGGTTTGGTATGAGTCTCAACTTCCTAGACATACATTTGACTTTTGAACCACAAGCCAAGGTATTTGTTAGCAGTATTTACAGGAAAGATATATTTGTGAACCAGTATTTACATAGGGATAGCCTACACCCAACCCACATGAATAAAGGGGTCATCAAGAGGCATTTGATTAGGCTGAGTTGACTTACATCAGATGACACAGTTTTCTTTCAGGAGATGATAACCCTTAGGAAATTTTTCATACATAGCTAGACCCATCTTAAATCCACTATCAGCTTTGGAAGTTGCACACTACCTGAGGTTAGAGGGTACCAGCATTTTCACCACTGCCTTTTCTTTACCTGTTGTTAATGAAATGTGGATTATTAAAAATATTATTAAAGAAAATTGGAAGGTATTGATGGGTAATAGTGAACTCATCAAAGTTGTTGGTCAGAGACCTAAGTTTACTTACAAGAAATGCTCCAACATTAAGTATATGTTAGAACAAGGACCCAGTGCAGTATCTAGTAGAAGTTCAAACAGTAAAACTGGGACTTATGCATGTAGGAAATGCAAACAATGTAGATACATTTGTAATGCTTCATTTGTCTCATTTAAGCATTGTAACAGGACTGTCTGGGCCAGGGGTAATTTCTCTTGTGACATTGAGAACATAGTTTATGTGGACATGTGTGACTCCTTTCCCTCTTTTTATATTGGGAAGATTATTAGATGTTTAAAAAGAAGAATTTATGAACACATTTTAGCCATTAAAAAGAGAGATTTCACCAATGCTCTCGTTAAACATGCTAGCACTTGTTCAGACGTCAAGAAATTTTATTTATTTGTTTTAGACAAAGTAATCAATGATGACTTTTCAGGAAATTATAAGTCTTTATTAGAATGTAACGAATCTTTATGGCAAATCAACCTGGTAGCTGATAGAACAGCAGGTCTAAATGAAAGTATTAATATAAAATGTTTTTATTGTTAAAATAATGTTTTAGATCTTATAAAATTTGTTTATTGTAGAGTTTTTTTACAAATGTTTTTTACAGCATTATGAAAAGTGTATATTCATTTAAACACATTCCTTTGGAATGAGGTTTCAAAAGTGTTTAACTGACAGTGTGACAGTATTGGGGCATTGAAGTCATGTGATTTTATCTGCCTGCTTTAAATATGAAAAGTGTGAGAGAGGTTTTATTTTCTGAAGAAGTTCAAGTGAATAAATTGAATGAAAGCGCTAAAGAAATTGTGTCCGTGCTTTCTGTCATCTCCTTGGCATTTTTTAAAGTTGTACTTCATTTGTTCTAAGTTTAATTTGTAAGTCTATCCTGACACACCACCTGATGTAAGCAATCACAGTTGCCATCCCTCTAACCTGACACACCCACCTGATCTAACCGATCCCAGTTGCCATCCCTCTAACCTGACATACCCACCTGATGTAAACAAGCACATTTGCCACCCCAGCAAGACAAAACAACACAAATACTAAGGGAGTGCTTACATCATGTGAACATCCCTACAGGGAGCCAATGAGTTCAGACCTAATTTACATGTTCACTGTGTTGAAGACCTGGAAACTGCACAACCTTCTACATGAAAAGGCAACCATCCAGCTAGGGAAACTGAAGGGGAGCTGAATGTTGAACACAGAATAGATATTACTTTGCTGCAAACCTCTGGTTCTATCAATTTTCTAAGTTTGTCAAAGCAATAACTTCAACAGTTACCAATAACATATGGGCCTTTTCTCCCATGATTTATGCCTTTGTCCATATGTCTTGCCCTAAAAGGTTGAGAGGTCTGCTACACTTATCCTGTGCATCGTTCTTTGGGGGCATGGCAGCAAAGCTGCTTTCTTCAAAATTGGTATCCTCTCAATTTTGTAAGTTTCTAAGAGCAATATTTATAAAATGTCCCTAATTATGGCCACTTTCCCCACCCCATTATTGATGGCTTTGTCCACATTTCCTGCTCTAAGAGATTGAGTGATCTGCTAGACTTATGATAGATACTGTATATTGTCAGGCCATGGCAACTAACCTGCTTTCTGCAAAACTGGTGTCCTCTCAATTTTTTAAGTTTGTAAGTACAATATTTAAAAAGTATCCCTAGTCCTATCCCCTTTTCCCACCTCATTACTGATGGCTTTCTCCAGATTTCATGGTCTAAGAGGTTGAGAATTATGCTCTGTAGTGCAGTTCCATGTGTACCTCTTAACTGTCTAGATAGATTTTTGCAGCATTCCTCATAAAATCTGTGATTTTCTGGCAAATCACTTGGATGATCTGATGATCGAAGTCACTAAATAATGACATACATTTTAGTTTATCAGACTGTAAATTCTTCTGAAACTACATGTTAACAAAAACCCTGTTCTAGCAACTTTCAAAATTTGTATGAGCAATATTTAAAATGTGTCCTTATTTTTGTGCCTTTTACCCCCCATTATGTCAGGCTGTGTCCAGGAATTGTAGCTGGGTTGAGAGGCATAGTTCTGTGGCTGTATTCAAAAAGTTTTTGAATACAGCCAGAACAGCAGCATAAAGCCTACACAGTTGCCTCCTACCATGTTGAATCACTCCAGCCTCCTTCCCTGCTTCATCTGCATGTTAATTGGCTGCTTATGCAGCCAATTAGCATGCCACAATGTTTACATGGTGTCTGAAGGGTCACCATGGTTTCCTGGGGGGGGTACGCACCTGTACAAGGCACTTACTGAATTTAAAATCTCCTGCTCCCATGTCCGCATTGGGTAAAAAGACCTTGTAAGCTTTATTGAATTACCCCCCAAGAATCCCTGACCAAAACTGAAAATAACACTTTTATATGGCCAAACAGTACTCCTAGTTGCATCTTCATCTGTGCTAAGTACAAAGTATCAGAAACTCTTCTAAATCTTTTTAGTCTCAGGATAGCTGCTGCGTTTGTCCCAGAAACCTGGACAACTGCTACTCCACTTAAAGGTAGTTCTCCTTTGGAACCCAATAATCATTCTTACCAGTTGTATATGTAAATCCATGAAGCACTTAACATCCAAACTCAATCACTGCAGATATAGGCAAAATTTATGACTTTGACCAAAACTAATGTGGTTTTGTGAAGGGTAGATCATCCTCCTGAACCAGAACAGTTTCCTTGAAAAAGTCAGTGACAGTGGGCAATGATCTGTCAGTGAATACTGTCTATCTAGATCTGGCTAAGTTTTCTATATTATTCATCATTCTGATATGATAGATAAATTAGTATATCACAGATTTAAACCTGATATTGTCCTTTGGATTGCTAATCGGCATTCTGATAGAAATCATGTTGTGAAAATTGTGGTTGCCTTCTTGGAAGGTAAAACTGTAGTCCCACGGGGTTCAGTATTGGAATCTCTCCTTTTCAACATCTCTCCTCTTCTGATTTGTGGCCAGTACCCTAGGAGTATGGCTATCATCTTCATCAACCCAATTTGTATCTTTTTTTTTTTTTACACAGGTCAGAGTGTCATGTCACTTGTTGCCACCTCTCCCTTTTCACTGTCACTCTCCTACCTTCTTCTTTACTTTTGGGTGAAAACTAAGAATTATTCTTCTGGCCCTCACTAATACCAAGCTGCTCCAGTAGAGGATGAGCTTTGCCCACATTTGGTAATTGTGAAGTGGTGTAAAACTGAATGCTAAAATGTGTACTGTGATATTACACTCGTGTACCAGTGATTACCTGTATCGCCATCCACCAAAAAGAGGCAAGTATTTGCATTAATATTAGTGTGCATTTTTAACTGTGTTCTTCTTGTTTCTTTAACTGCTTTGTTAAGACTTAGGCAAACATACATTAATAGAAAGGAAAGCAAACCATCTTAACATTTCCCATTTGCATACATTATACATCACATATGTTTTCCTTCTTTACAACTGTCATCAGTCCAACATTACGTTAATTGCTCAATTCCTGCCTTACCTTAAACCTCCGTCTTTTTCTTGAACATTATTTTGCATGTATTGTTTCCATGATTTTCATTTATTTATATGTAATTTTCATTCCCTTTTTCCAAAGATCCCTCTTTCACTTCTTTTATCTCTTTTACAATAACCAGTACTTCAAATACAGTTGGTTTAGACTTTGATATCCATTTTCTAGTAAGTACTTTATAGACAGCCAACAGAATTTTTAAAATCTGCCAACTCATTACACCATCATAAAACATGTTCCCAGGTACTTCTGTTCTCCTATTCACACATCCAATGTTTCCTATCTATCTGAGGAATACTTCTTTAAAATCTGCTTTGGGTGTAAAGGTACCTATGCAAATACTTTTAAAGGTGATATTCTTAAGAGTGGTTTAGGAATCCTTTCCTATGTTTTTTAAGGTCCTGGCTTCATAGGACAACAGTGACTGCTTACTTAGTGACTTCCTATGTACCAAAGGCAAATAGCATAAAATAAGAAGAACTTTATTTATTTTAGAGGTAGAGAACTATGGCTCACCCTCTTCTAATTCAGGAATAGTTTCAAGCAGCACTTAGGTAGGATACAGAATTGTGCATCCTTCATTAAGACCTGAAAGTATTGATGATAAGAAATGACATTTGGGAGCTGACGGGTCAGTCCAACACCTCCCAGCAAAATATTTACTAACAAAGTGGTATGTGAGATAGTTCACAGTGAAAGAATCACATATAAGATTTAGAAATATGAGTGGGCAGTATTAAAATATGAACAGTCTGTTCAGAAATCATTACAGCAGAGTTTAAATTAGTTTCAGATTCCTGAGCACTAATTTACCCAGGTTGAAATGATCCAGTAAATTACAAAATATGGAAGCAACTGCATCTCTTCTGCATGGTACAAAGCTTCCTGATGTGGCCAGTACCTCTGCTAACTAAGCAGAAAGCAGTTTGTGTCACAAAAAGAGAATATATTCTTATTAACATTATGTGCTTTTTTCTGTTTTCATTCATTTAATAAGAATATCAGCTAATCATTCCTTCATTGAGTTCATGGAAGCTTCACATGAATATGTGTGCTAGAAAATAATCTTAACTGGTATAGTACAATGAACAAAAGGCTATAACCTGAATTTGGACAGAAATGGCTTACGTATGGGGCAATATAGTTGTCTGGATGAACTGGGACTGATGATGCTTCCTGATTAAACAATATATTACAAATTATGAAATATAAGTATAACGTACACTCCAAGATAACATCATCTCTCATTATTCTAGGCACAGGCTTCTACAGCACCTCGTAAGTATGTTTCATTGACCTTAAAAGTGTGGAGGTGCATAATCCTGTAAAATGTATATGCTGCTGCACAACTACATCAGTTAAAATAATATGAAGCTAATATTAAGTACATGTTACTGCTGATTATGCAATGCACCTTTATTATGACAGCTAAACTGTAGGCTTCACTGATCCATTTTGAAGAAACAATCTCATTCCATCTATTTAACAGACCAAAAATATGCAACAATTAAACCAGCACAGTTCTTATTGACTGGGTTTCATAGTAATATAAAGAAAGAAAGAAGGTGGAAACAGTTACAGTGGAAGATAAGTAGACCAATGTATCTATCTATCTATCTATCTATCTATCTATCTATCTATCTATCTATCTATCTATCTATCTATGTTTGAATAGGTAGGTAATTACTGACAAAAAACAAATCAGGTCACACAATGACCAGGACAGTACCACTTTAGATGTGACCTCATGAGCCCAGTACCATGCATGTAATATGCTTGTCACAAATTTACAAGTACAATGATACTCCATTATGAACACATATGAGAGCTCAGATAAGGGCTACACAGAAAAGTCCCTATATTTTTATATTAGAAATAGAAAGGAAATGAGTGCATAGGGCAGGAACACTGGGGAAAGAGCAATTTCAGGAAGATAGTAAAGGTAATGGCAAAAATGTGAAAGGAAGGGTGGTATGAGATGGGAAAACAAGCTTTTTTTTTTACTTGTAGAACAGGTAGCATGAGGAAGGTATGGACAGTAAGTGACTATAGGGATATCTAAAATGCTGGTTTATCTGAAATGCCCAAGTAAGGTATTGCATCAAATGTTTTGGCGAGGTCAAGGTAGGCAGTATGTAATGTTTTGTCTTCATCCATAGATTTAGTAGCCTTTTTGAAGAAGATTCAAATGTCTGTATGTGGCTATTTACAGTTTTAGAAAGCGTTTCTTTGAACAATTCTGTAAAATCAGCAGTGTTATCAGAGTTTGGAGGTTGGAATTTTGTTAGACATTTAGTAGGAGGTAGTAAGCCTTGGAATGTTTTTTAAGTGTTTCATAGTTAGCAGGGGGTCCTGGGTTTAATATTTATTTTAAAGGAGACAGCTCTGTGGTCTAGCCTGGCCAATGAAGACATTACACTAGGAGGAATGTCTTGCTACCCCATGTTTGTGAGGACTAGGTTATGGATACATGTGCCCCTAGTGGGCATGCAGACTAGCTGTTTTGGGGTATTTATTTTATAAAACTCCAGGAATCTCTGGGCCTGCATGTTTGAAGTCATGTATGATCCCCAGTTAATGTTGGGGCAGCTAAAGTTACCCATGAACATTGTGTTGTATTGAATAGGGTGTGTCTCCAGTTCATTTATGGATGTGTTATGGCTTCTTGGATCATGGAGAGGAACCTGCAACCTGCAAGGATATAGTATGAGACTTTACTTATGGTAAGCTGGACATGGAGAGCCTAAGTGTGTTATACTGTTTGACAAGCCTTGAGGTTTGTCTTTGTTTGATGGAAATTGAAGGTCCTCTACTTTTAGACACTAATGGTGCAGTAGCTGGAATAACTGTGTGGAGGGCATTATACCCCTGCAATGCTGAGGTCCTCTGTGCAGCTTTAAACCAAATCTCAGTGACTGCACAAACGTCTATATTCTCCAAAATGAGGAGAGGAGAGCTTGCAGGGAATGGAGGTTCTTATTTAGACTACTGGCATTGAGCAGTAACACCTTTAGATTAGTCTGAGTCACTAGAGCTATATCTGCAAGTTTATCATCTTTCCTAAAATTGCTATGAAAAAAGTTCAACCCCAGGATTCTTTAAACTCCATACAGGCTCCATGTAGAGCCTGCACAGAGCATATTCAAGTACATGATAGTGGGCAGTGTGAGGCAGCGCGCAATGCATATTAATGAGGCATGTAGCGCCTAAGTTAGGTTTCGGAGTTCATAACAGTATTTCTGGCTGCAAAACTTTGTAAACCAACATGCAGATATCGAATCCATGTAAAGGAGAGTACATATAGTCTGTGGATTTCTGCAGAATGCCACAATGATCACCAGGGCCATACAAATTATAGCTCTCACCCTCTTAGTGCCAGAGATCTGGACAAAGCCTGACAAAATGGGAGGAATATCCAAAAATAGGGATACATTTTAAATATTGCTCATATAAATTTAGAAACTGATAGAACAGGGTCTGTGTTAATATGCATTTTCTGAAGGATTTAAAGTCTGAAACTCAAATGTGTGTTATTCTTTAGTGACTTGAGTCCAAAGATCATCTCAGTCATTTCCCAGAAAATCACTAATATTATGAGGAACAGACCAAAAATATGACATAAAAATCTGGACATTCTGTGAAAATCTGGACAGTTGAGAGGTATGCATGGAACTACTCTACATTGCTACCTCTCAACCCCTTAAAGCAAGAAATCTAGAGAAAACCATCAATAATGGGGGGGGTGAAAGAGTCAGAAATAGGCACATTTTTTAAATATTGCTTTTACAGACTTAAAAAATGGATAGAAGGACAGGTTTGCAGAGTGCAGCTTTGCTGCTCCGCCCCCAAATGAACAGTACACATTGTTAGTAATGCTGGCCATACCCCTCAACATCTTAGGGCAAGATAGCTGGACAATGCATGACATAATGTGGGGATAAAGGGCCAAATATAGGGACACATTTTAAATATTGTTCTTATAAATGTAGAAAGTTGCTAGAATAACAGAATTTGTGTTAGCATGCAGTGATGCATTGCCTGAAGATCATGAAGACTTCAACCAAAGGTATGTCATTATTTAGTGACTTTATTCCTCAGATCATACTAGTAATTTGTCAGAAAACCACAAAGTGTATGAGGAACAGGCCAAACATAAGAGGAAAACATCTGGATAATTTGTGAAAACCTAGACAGTTGAGAGGTATGTTAGAGGCACACATTAAATATTACTCTTACAAACTTAGAAAGTTGATAGAATGACAGGATTTGCATGCCCATGAATTATCAGAAGGGTATGAAGTCTGAGACTCAAATGTCTGTCTCTATTTTCTGACTTCAACCATCAATACTTTAACAATGATTTGCCAGAAAACCACAATTGTATGAGAAATAGAGCAAAATAAGAGGCAAAATCTGGACATTCTGAAAAATCTGTACAGTTGAGAAGTATGGCTGTACAAATAGCTGTAATTTTGTTAGTGCAACATATCTGCAGAGGCCAACTTAACGAGAGGGGAAATAACCAGTAATAGGGACATATATGACAAGAGATGTCACATGGGAATGTGTTTGAATGTAGCACACTCGACCTCTTAGAGCAAGAAATGTGGACAAAGCCATAAAAATGGTGGGACAAAGGGCCACAAATAGGGACAGACTGATAATATTCCATGTTGAAACTTATGACATTAATTGAATATATAGGTTGTACATTAGCATGAACTTTCTGAAGAGCATGAACTTTGAAACTCAAATGTCAGACATCAGTTACTGAATGCACTCTGTAATGACATGCCAATGATTTACCAAGAAAATAACATGTTATGAGGAAAAGCAGGGAGTACCACAAGGCTCAATCCTTGGTCTTTTACTGTTCCACATCGTTACCAGTCATTTGTATACTTCTTATCCACTACCATTATTAGTCCAATATGTAGATGACTCCACTGTCATCACCATAGCCAATTCCCTCCCTGAACTTAACACCATTACACAAAAATCCTTCTTATCTGTAGAAAATTGGCTATCAAGTAATCAACTAATCCCAAATCCTAAAAAGACCACTCTTGCTCTTTCTACCCAAACCGTATAGCCACCTTAAATATTCCTTCTCAATCTCAGCCCTGAATAACACAACTATTACAGTTGAATCTCACACCAAAGTTCTGGGGGTCATAATCGATGATAGCTCAAGTTTGATATACACATTCTAAACGCCCAGAGATTCCCTGATTTCGTCAATGCAAATGTCTTGGACCAGTTGGTTGACACCATTACAAGAGGCAAAATTATCTTGCACCTGTATTAACCAACATGAGTAACCACTGCAACATCCCTACATTGTCATCATCTCTGGTAAGATCTGACCGCAAAGCAGTCATTTTCAAAGTCATCATCTCCCCAACCCCCCTTAGCTAAGGTCAAACAAGAAAACTTCTCTAAAGCTGATTACAATGAGTGAAAGTATAAACAGCTTCACAGCCCCCTCCCCCTCCACAGGAACTGGCACATATGTCCAAACCTACACCAAAGTACTATATGAGCATTTATATAGCTGCATGGAATCAGGAATACCAGACAGGACAAAATTATCCTCCTCAAGGAAGAGCAAACCTGTCTGGTGGATATCTACAATAAATAAACTCTATAATAAAAGGAAACAATTGCTGTCCAGGACCAAGAAGGAACAGGTGCCCAATTGGAAGTAATCCCTCCTTAGCCTGAACAAGCAAATAAGAGCACTAGTAAAATCCTCCAAAGCAAACTTTGAGTCCAGACTGGCCACATCTACTAAAGACAATCAGAAGGCCTTCTTCACATATGTCTGCAATCTCAAGAGAAGCACTCAGATCTGCTCAGAAATGGTGGTCAAGGACACCACATACACAAACACTGTAGATATAGCCAACCTGCTGGTAGACAGTTTCAGTGAAAACTTCATTCCTCTGCACCCCCATCACTAAAACAGGACATCCTCAGTACCTGCCCCCCTCCCTTCATCTCTAGGGAGCAAGTCATCACTGCTCTCTCAAAGGCAAAAAATGCAGCCTCCATGGGACCCGATAACATCCCAGGCTGCATCCTATATGAACTCAGGCAAGAGCTTGCAGCACCACTAGGCACCCTATTCAACCAAAGCCTGAGTACCAGCTTCATCCGAGCCATGTGGAGGATAGCTACTGTCATTCCTTTGCACAAGGGTGGAGCATACACTGATCTAGGAAATTATAGACCCATCAACCTAACTAGCCTGGTCTGCAAGGCAATGGAGTGGATTACATGGACCTCATTAACAAGGACATTGGCAACCTCCAGACACTTGATCCCACACAGTTTGGTTTTGTCAAGGGGGGGGGGGTCATGCCTATTAAATTTGGTTGACTTCTTTGAGACAGTTTCCAAGGCCATAGATGAGGGCAAGACAGTGAACACCGCCTACCTTTACCTGGCCAAAGCCATCAATACTATTTCCCACTCATGTATAATAGATAAACTCTCTCAACTAGGCATCAATCCATATGTTACCAGTTGGGTAGCAAACCGTTTCACTGATAGAACCCACCTAGTCAAAATAGGGGAAGCCACCTCAAGTAGTAGACCCGTAACAAGTGGTGTACCCCAGGTATCCATCTTGGGGCCTCTGCTGTTTGGGATATATTTCTCGGAGGTGGAGGCCAAATCTAGGGGGCTATGGCTGACCAGGTTTGCAGATGACTGCAAGCTGAGTGCTGTCATCAATTCCCCTAGTGATGTGGACATCCTCCAAGAGGGTCTCACCCAAACAAATGACTGGTGCCAGAAACATGGCCTCAAACTGAATGGCAAAAAATATATCATCATCCCTTTTGGGGAGAGTGATGTCCCCACAAATTATTACATTGATAATAAGGTACTAAGCATGCAATCATTCATGAGGGCCTTGGGCACACAAGTTGATAAAAAAAATGTCTTTTGACCACCATATTGCCTCCATTCTACATGACCCACCTCATTAGAAAGGGTATCTCATCCAGGGACAAGGCGGTCATAACATCCCTGTATTCTTCCCTTATAAGAGCCATTACTGAGTACAATGCCCCTTTCAGCATGTACCTCACAAAGCACATGCCACAGCTGGAGAGACTACAGAAGTTCCTCAGCCAGAGAATCCAGGGCCTCAAACATCTACTCTACACAGATAGGCTAAAAGCCCTATCCCTCTATTCAGTCTCCTGCAGACTCCTCAGAGGTGACATCTGTCTGGCATACAAAGCAATCTCAGACCCTTCCCCGATGGGACTGCTACATATCCGCAAGTCAAGTTCCACTCAAGTAACCTGCACGTGTGACCTCAACCTAGTCTGTAACATCAATAGGACTTGTTGGTGGGACTGATTTGTGTACCAGAGACTCCTTTTTTTGTGGAATAGACTCCATCTCCATGTAAAATAGAGTACCTCATTAAAACTTTTTAAGCTCAACCTGGATAATTGGATGGGGAACAGAAAATACACCCCTGGGATTCCACCTGTGTCCCTGCTGGACAATGGCATAGGGTGCTGACTTGTTGGAACATGGGCTAAATTCTTAGCTAGGCCTGTAAGGGCCTCAGGTCAATAGCCTAGTAACTTCCTATGATCCTATAAACAGCATAAAAAAACACCAAAAACTTAGACTTCTTTACAAAAAAAAAAAAAAAAATACCTATCAAATAATGCAAAAATCTTCCTCTCCCATGCCTACCTACTTCCAATTCTATTATATGGCTCAGAAATACACACTAACCTTCACACCTCTCTTTTGACTAAACTGGAGACCACTTACAACAAAGTGGCCAGATTTTCAGCCAATCAACCCTACTATTCTCACCACTGGTTAGAATTTCCCCACCAACTACTACTCTCTCAACTACAAATCATACATTCCATATTGTACCTACCATCCTTCTGCCCAAATATCTCTTCACTTGTCTCCCATTACACCTCTTCTTAGACTCTCTGAAGCAAGGATCAAAAACAGCTCCAAGTATACAAGCCTAAAAGAAATACTGGGCAAAACCTTTACAGCTACACTCCTGCTCTTTCCTGGAATAAACTGCCCCTAGATATTAGAAGAATTAAGCACTCCCATTATTTCAAAATTGCCACCAAAAACTTTCTTAGAAGTACCTGGACCTGCCACTGTAAATACCCTCCTTAAAACTCACCTTCTACTCCTCTCTTGCTCCTCCTACCTTTCCATCCTCCACACCCTCTACTCTCTCCTCCTCTTGCCACTCTTTTCCTTCCACTACTACTGTACATTGCCACCTACTGGTAATTTGCAGGACTGTTTCCTTACCAGTCCACCCTTATCCTGACAATAACTTACTACTCTAACTTTCAACAGCACCATATGTTTACCTACATGGATCAGAATATATTATATTATGGTCTCTCTTCTACTCTGATTAATGCTATACATGATGATTTTAGGTTGATATAAATTTGTATATAATCATAATTTTTTTTCACCTTTGTTAACAATGGATGCACATTTTATATCTTTGGTATATCTGTGTTATATTGTTCTAAGTTTTTTTACACATTTGTTATACTTTTATACTTTATATTTATGTTTGTGGAGCTTTTCTCCCCCGGCCTCTGCTGAAAAAGGGCTTTAGTTCAGTCAGACTAACCCAGTCAATAAATGTCAAATAAATAAATAAATAAATGTTGTTGTTTTTGTCTTTCGGCTTTTCCCAGTTAGGGGTCACCACAGAGGAACTCTGGTCTGCTAATGATTGTCAGTAGATTTTTATGGAGCGGAGTTGCCAGCATTCACGCATGTCTTTCGGAACACCACTCGACTGTGGGAGGACATGCAAACTCCACACAGAAGGCACTCCCCGCATACCAGCTGAGAATCAAACAGGAGAACCTCTTGCTGTGAGGCAACAACGCTACCGCTGCACCACTGCGGATATATAAATTATAAAAAGTTCACAAATATGAGGCAAAACATGGTCAGTCTGCACAGATCAGGACAATTGAGAGGTATGCACCCAATTGTCTGTAATATTGAGACACAGCAGTCCAGAGATCATCCCAGTGATATGGTAGAAAGCCATGTATTTGATAAGGAAAACATCTGGACATCCTGGAAATATCTGGACATTTGAGATGTATGAATGTGAAGTATATGGTCCAAACACAGTACAGGACACTGTACCTACAGTGCAGAGTATTGTGGCATCCCATTCCTGCCATTCTGAACTGAAGCTGTGTTAATTTTCTGTAACAGGACATGGGACTGCCATGTAACATGATCACTCAGGGGAGAGTGTGTGTATTGAATAGGGACACACAGATGAAATGTAGGAATGAACACAGGGAAAGAGTACAGGTGAAACTCCCTCATGTACAGCAGAGGAGGGCATGCCAATGGAAGATGGTTGTAGCAGCAACACCAAGTACATATCTATATGATACAGTATGGACTGTACAGTGAAAATGTGTTGTCTGTGACTGACGCACAAGGTGACATAACAATGGGGAGGATGTGTGAGATAAGCATGATAATGAAGATGAATAATGCAGAGGACATCTATCAGGGTCTGACATACAATTGGGGTACATATTGGGACCTGTGCAAACTGATTTATCTGAATATGACTGTACTCTCTGCAGAGGTCTCCAGCATGGTAGCCACAGGAAAGGATCCAGGCAGACATGAAAAGAACCAACCACAATCATGGACAATTCATGGCAGAATATATGTGATATGGAGTGATAAGAGATGAGCCTGCAGTACACACTGGACAACTAGTATGAGACATCCACGATCTGTAACGGTAACCACGTACACTATCCTGGTACAGTTATATCAGCAGGAGGTGTAAGGAGGAACACTGCTATAACTGTATTGGACAGTATGGGCACTATAGGCTCGTTGCCTTGTGTGCATGGCATATATCAATGGAATAATTCACACTGTCACAAATGATATACATATCATAAATGTTGTCAAACACCTATGTATGCAGTGTAGGCATAAGCTAAGCAGATAGCACACATGCATCTGCTGTAACAACTTGATTGGTGTTCTGCACCATGAGACAGTCATGTATATTCCACAGAAAGAATATCTAGGTTTGGAGAATAAGCTGTGTGACAGCTCACTGTGACAAAGGTGGTACACTTCAGTTACTCATCACTGGAACATGTGTAAGGAGGTACATGGAGAAAGGTGCATTGTACTCAGTTATTGGTCTGATGATTGGTGGGAGCTCTAATGTTATTATGCCCTCTGATGTGCATTTCCTTCACATAACCAGTACTTGTGTAACAGTCAATGGAGGAGTCAGCATGCTGATGACATGCTGATCAAACCTCTTCTCCCATGAAATCAGGACAAAGTCTAAAATAATGGATAGACAAAGGCACAAAATTATTAATATAATTTAAATATTGATATTACAAACTTACAAAGTTGCTATAGTAACATGGTTTGTGTTAGCTTGTATTTTCTGAAGGCTATGAAGTCTGAAACTTATGTCACTATTTAGTCACTTCAGTCCTCAGTGATTTACTACAAAATCATAAATTTTAATTGGGGCGGACCAAAAATATGAGACAAAAATATGCTCATTCTGCAAAAAATCTGGACAGTTGATAGGTTTGATGCAGGTGGATGTACCACTTACCCTCTAACCAGTAAACAGGTCACATACCTATTGGTGTGATTATAGGGTGTGATGTCCACATTATACTTGGGTGTTGTGTCTGTTTCCTGATGCAACACATCCCTACTAATATCACAGTTGTAGTCAATGATTGCCTACAAGTTGTATTCCTTCAGGCAGCTATTTTGACACAGCATGTGTATGTCATCTGTGATGTTCATTACCCCCCTGATGTACTGACCTGATGACTGGACCTGAGATAAATGTCACATCACATACTTCAACATAGTGCAAATCCCACATATGTCATACACTGGTCTAACCATTTGCTGATATAGCTGTTTCTGGCCACATGTGACAGTGTTGACTGAATACCACAGTGTGACTTTTTGTCGAATGCCTTTACCTGTTCAAGCAGCTCCACAAGATGATACTATTGTCATCATGCATGCCCCTTGATGACATCTTTGAGGACATCTGTCAGATATAAGGGACCTTATGTAGCAATAACAACTCACACAGGTGTATTGCATACACCTGGAATATTACTAGTATACATATAGACTAGGTCCATGTTCACATGTCAGTGTACCTCGAGTCAGGATGTCTCTATACATGCATGCATCAGGTGCTGACCCCCAATGCAGGTGGATGCATGTTAATGTACACCCTTGTATGGTAACATATGTTGTGTGAAGTGTGTGTTGAGCTGTGTATTCCACAGTATCAGGACTGTGTATGTGCTTTGTCACGCCACAGGTTATTTGTGATGTCACAGCAAATTATTCCATGTGATAGGCCTGGAATAAACTAAGAGAGTACATACTGCCTATTGTGATCTGCCCTAGGGTTTTGATACAATCACACATGCAAGTATCATTGACAAAATCCCCAAGCTGGGGATTAAGCCTTACGTCAGTCGATGGGTAAACAATTGGCTCACTGAAAGACTACATCATGTGACAGTTGGTGAATCAGCATTTACCAGTAAGCTGTCACCATTTGCAACCCCACAGAGATGTTTTCTTGGCCATTCACTGTTTGAACTGTATTTTTCGACAGTTCAGGCTAAAGTACATGACATTTGGCTTACCAAGTTTTCTGATTCTGCATGGTTTGTGCAATTGTTGAATCCACCAGTGGTGATAACATAGTACAATAGGAGTTAACACATACAACTGAATGGTGACAAAGGCACAAGATCTACAAATAAATGCAGAAGTGTGTGCTTCTAATATTGTCTGTCTGAAAAATGGAGTTCCATGTTAATCACAGCATTGACAAAAGTCTTGTTATGCAGAAACTCAGTGATGCAAGCACTGGGAACACATTTAGACAGCAATCTGAGCTTTGAGCACTAAGTCGCCAACCTGCTAAAGAAAGCATCTGTTGTGCACATCACAAGTCATGCCATCATATTGACATCTTAGGATTGCATGGCAGTACTGTAGTGAAACTGCATTACATCACTAATAGAGTATAATGCTATATGTACCTCACCAGACACATGTAGAACTGGAGAGACCACTGGGCTTTCTTAGCAAGATAACATAGGGCCTACACACTATGCCATGATGTAAGTAGATAGAGCAAAAGCCATGTAACTGTAAACTTTATTGTATAAAATGACATGACCTCTGCCTGGCCCCCTGGCCAGTCTCTGACCCTGCCCTGGTGGGAGTACTGCATATCCAAAAATATAATATAGCTGTTGACATTAGCAGTATCTGTTGAGGACATGATAGCAGTGTCCAACATGCTGATGTAAAATGCTCTATGTAATGTCACCCCCCCCCAAGTTGGCTGCAGGGAGAATAGAGCCCATCCCTATTTAACTACACTGAATTCAGACCACAGGACTTAACACAAGCACCATCGCTCAAGTCTGAGTTGGAGTGTGGCAAATAACACTTTATAGCTGATGACATTGGCAGTGTCTTGGGAGTAGACTATGGTAATAGCAAAAAGGCAGTCTATAACATCAGACACCAGCTCACCCCCCCAAAAAAAAAGTTGGCTGCAGTGAGAGTTGAATCCCTACCTGCCTACCTAAACTGACTACAGAACACAGGGCTTAATATACATACCACAGCACAAGACTGATTTACATATGACTGCTGGTGAACTTATAGCAGATGACATCAGCAGGCTAGGTGGGAGATAAGAAGTTGGAAGGCCTGCATGAAATAGATGTGTAGGCATGTGTAAGTATCAAAATACGGGCCATCCATGCTATTGGAGAAGTAACTGTAGGGTACACACTTAGTTTCTTCTATCAAGACACATACCATGTCAACTGCATTGAGAACAAAACCCTTACCTATTTAAGTACAATGACTACAGAACACAGGAATTAACACGCACACCGCAGTACAAGTCTGAGTTGCATATTACTACAGGTGAACTTATAGTTGATGCATCAGCAGGCCATGTGGGAGTCAACAGGTTGTGAGGCCTGCATAGGCACATAGCTTCATAGGTTTAAATAAGGCTAATAGTCTATTAGCACTAGGGTATGTAGAAGCCTAGCTGTGTAAAAACATAGATACCCTTAATGGGCATAGCTGGATGGTTGTTTTTAGCAGAGTGTGTTTGTGAGCAGCACCAGCTGGCCCTGTCCATGAGGGACATAGATGCCAGCTCAGAGGTCACCATACAATCACACAACCAGTAGTCAAGCTAGCCATTGAACAGGGTCATTGAGGGGTACTACTTCACACACAGTGGGAGCCTATTTCAGCCTCTCAGGGGGGCAACTATGTCCCTCATAGACAGGCCCAGTTGGTTTTGCTCACAAAATTGCTCTGCTAACAATGACCTTATAAATGTGCTTAATAAGGGCATTTATGTTTTTTACACAGCTAGGTGTCTATGGCCTCATGTGTAGTTATAACTATGTACTCCTACAACTTACCAATATAATATGTGAGAGATGCAAATATATAACGAATCTAGAATAAACACTCTCTCTCTGTCAGGTACCAATGAACCAGATATCAAACAGGTTGTCAGCACACACATTTCACTTCCTCAACAAGCAAAATGCACAACACATAAACCTACATATGCAGAGGTACTCAGAAGCTTACCAAAAGAGCAGAGACCTCACAAATGCAAGCCTGCACACATTACAGTCCCAACAGAACCCACTACACATAAAAACAAACATATCAGTGTTTCATCCATTAAGCCTTTAAGGCAAAATACCTCAAAACCAATGTCTTGGTCATGGGCAAATTTATATTGACTCACATAGATTTCACCGTCACCAGGCCAGAAGTAGAAAGTCATGGTCAGCTGCCTGTCAGGTACCATGGTCCGTAAAGTCATGCATGCAATCAAGTCTCTCAACAAGAAAGTGCAGTCATGAAAAATCTTACAATAACAATACGCATCCTTGCCTTCACTGCTGCAGTATTCTAACATATGGTATTTCCTGCAATGGAAGGCCATTGTCTGGCCATTGTACCATAGACTCCCATTTCTTTAAAGGTACAGTGAATGTCACCAGAATGCTCCTTGCATAGCATAGGGCATAAAGGTTATGTTCAGGCCTACCAAAAACAGAACTGATTGCCCCAGTAGGAACACCAGTCCAAGGAACCCAGGAGGTAATCTGTGCATCCAGGAAGGCAAATAATTAGGGGATGGAGGGAGGGACCGAATACTGCAGCAGTGAACGCAAGGACATCTACTGTTATGGTAAGATTTTACAGAACTGTACAATGTCCTTACATTCACTGTTGCAGTATTCTTAACATATGGGAGCAGTATTCTTAACATATGGGAGACAGCCAAAGCTCAAGAGGAAACTTGAGAGGAGGAAGCAGCAGAAGAGTTCCCTAAAAAGACCTGAAGACCCACACTAGCAAAAGCAGCCCTAGGTCTATAGATAACATTCAACTTGTAGTGCTTGGTAAAGCTATGCACACAAGTCCAAGTAGCTGCTTCAATAATCAAATTAGTATCTAAGCCCTTGAAAAAAGTACAAGAAGAAGCCACATCTCTAGCAGAATGAGCATTAAGTGAAGAAGGAAGGCTCTTACCATGAAAAGTGAACAAACAGAAATAGTCTTAGAAATTCAAGAACAAATAGTTTGCTTGGATACAGCAAGTCCCAAAGATCTTGGATGAAAAATAAAAAGTTAATTGATCAGATTTTCTATTAGTCTTAGTGTTATCCAAATAAACCCTGAGTTGTCTATGCATGTCCAAGGTATGTGGCATCCTCTCACTGTCAGCTTGCTGAGAGGGAAAAAAAGTAGGCAGATTAATAGAGTGTTAAGTGATAGCTCATTAACCAGCTTGGGCATAAAAGAAGGGTTAGTGCACAAGAACACTCTGTCCTCATGAAAGATCACAAAAAGAGGACAAGCCATAAGGACCTGCAAATCAGGCACCCATCTGGCATAAGAAGTTGCTAATGAAAGAACAGTCTTCCAAGAACAGTGTTGTAAGGAAGATGAAGGAGCAGGCTCAAAAGGAGCCTGAGCCAACTTCTCCAAAACAAAATGAAGATCCCAGGGAGGAGAAAAAGGCTTCCTGGAAGATGTAATATTAAGGATGCCTTTAAAAAAGTGTTTCACCTCAAATCTAGAAGCTGAAGGAGGAGAAAAAGGCAGACATGCAGAGATAGCTGATAAGTGCCTTTAGTAAAAAAAATAGACCAAACCAGTATTGAGCAGCTCACACAAATAAGAAAGAACCAAATGAATATCCACAGTAAGTGGGTCCAGGTTACAAGGCATACACCAAATGGAAAACGTCTTCCATTTTGATAAATAGTATTTCCTAGTAGTATGTTTATTGGCCTCCTGCAGGATTTGCAGCACATCCTCAGACAAAAGGTGTCTATGAGGAATAAAAATCTTATCATCTGCAGTGTCAGATGAAGTCTGGACAGGTGGGGATGGATGAAAGACCCTGGTCTTGTGTGATTAGATCCACCCTGGTAGGTAACTTGTGATGATTGCCCCTGGCTAGATGCAGAAGTAAAGGGAACCAGTGCTGTCACAGCCAAAATGGAGTCAGCAACAAGATTTTGGGAGCATCCCGTTGAATTTTGAATAGGGCTTTCAGAATGAGAAGAAGAAGAGGAAAGAATGTATAAAAAATCCCCTTCCAAAAAAATGAGAGGGTGTTCACCTTCCAAACCATAGAACCTGGGACTCTGATACAAAACTGAGGAAGTTATTTGTTCAGAAGGAAGGTAACAAGATCCACCTGATGAGTACCCCAATGGTGATAATGTCCAAAATACATCCCTGTGAAGCACACATTCATGGGACTGAGTTAAGGACCCGATCAGAGTCTCTGCCACAATGTTCTGACTGGAAAGGATATAAACTGCCTGAAGAATCACTTGATAATCAATGGCAATATCTCATATCAGAAGTTCCAATAAGCAAAGACAATAAGATCCCATTCCTCCCTGTTAGTTTATATACCATATCACTGTTATATTGTCTGTGAACACCTTGAGAGGCCCTGGAGAGAAAAGAGGATGAAAGGCATGAAGACCCACCTACCAGGCAACCAAGACATAAACCCACATATGCAGAGGTACTCTCTAAAAACCAGCCCAAAGCATGGAGACTTCCCAAACACAAGCACACCACACATAGCTCACTTGCAGATAAATACAGGACGTATCAAAACTCACATGACAGTGTCTCACCATGTAAGCCCCTAAGGCATAACACTAAACCAAATACACTAGTCACAGGTGACTCTATTGTGAGATACACTGATGTGGCACTCACCAGGTTGGATAAGGAGAAGGTCATGGTCAGCTGTCTGTCTGGTGCCAGGATCTGCAACATCACACAAGCACTCATGTCTGTCAGCAGCAGGTACTGTTATAACTCTATCATAGCACATGTTGGTGTGAACAACTTAAGACATATCTCTCTAGACTATATTTATTTATTTATTTGTGTATCTGACATTTGTTTACTAGAAAGTCCGACTGGGTATGAGCCCATTTTCAGCAGAGGCCCTGGGAGAAAAGCTCCACAGTACACATAAAGAGAATTAAATTGAATAATGGTTACAAATATGGAGACAATAAAGTGGTACAATATGTGAAATACAAAATAAGCAAAATATAAAGGCAAGCATAAAGTTGACCATACATTATATACAAGGTATAAGCAAATAGAAAGGCAGGCAATAAAGTTGACCATACATTATATACAAGGTAGGAAGAGAGTTCCTAATGTGCATGTCATAAAAGCCATATATTTTTTCTAGCAGGAGAACTAGATAATATAATATATATGAAGAGAGACATGATTGATCTTTTTGATTATGTGTCCTAGGGAGGTATGTCCCTAGCCTTAAGCAGCATACTATCCTCACCTAGGATGATGCCGCAATGCAAGCAAAAGAATATTGACTTTAACAATTGGCTTAGTTTCTGATGTCATTCCAAGAAGATCCAGTTTCAGTCATCCTGGGATGATATGGTTGATAGACCTTAATGCTTTGTTAGAGACAGTCTCCACCTGTCACCCCTAGGCTTTTGGTTCTGGAAAAGGCTCTTGCCTCCCCCATAGTGCCTTTTGTAGGTAATGTCACAAGTACAATATTTTCAACACACATTGTTCCTCAAAAAACATCAGGTTCATGCTGCTAAACGCTAGGAGTCTTACCTAAAGCTGCACTAGTTGAAAGCTTCCCTTACCTTGGAGAATGATGATGTCTACACTGTCACAGAAACCTAATTCAAGGCTCTGGAGAGCACCCCAGCCATACGAGGTTATGATGCCATCCACTCACTCAAGCCATCAAAGGAGAATGGGAAATCCAAAGGAGGAGGAGGAGCATCAATTTTTTATTAAAGAGAAATACTCCTCCAGATTGCTAAGGCTAAATTAGCCCATTGAGCTACTCCAACTACAACTCTCTGTAGGTAAACCACACCTCCAAATTATCATGGGCTATATGTCTCCCTCCTTGAACTAGGACACCCACAATGCCTACCTGGATCTCCTGGAGTCCCTCAATATAACGCCTAACACCTTAATTCTGGCAGACTTTAACTACCCAGAAATAAACTGGTCTAACTACACCTGTACCAATGCTTTCAAAAAGATATTCTTGAACTTTGTAAACTCTAATGCCCTGGATCAGTTGATGACCATCCCCACTAGGGGTTCAAACATTCTGGATCTTAAACTTACAACCACGAGTGATAACTGCACCACCCCAAGTGTACAGTCATCTCTAGTGAGATCTGACCACTAGTCGGTCACACTAGAAGTCATAACAACATCTGACCACCCCCCAGCTGAAATTAGACTAAAACACTTCTCCAAAGCAAACTAAAATCACTTACAAGAGGATATTACTAGATTTGCAGAACCTACCCCTACTGATGTCAAGTATACCAGTGCCGAGGCATAAACCAAAGCCTTCTGTAAACATCTTCATAGCTGCATCGACTCAGCTGTACCTGACAGGATAAAAGTAATATCATCACGTAAGAACAAACCTGCTTGGTGGACATCTGCCATAAACAGGCTATATAATAAAGAGAAATAAACTCCTGCCCAAAAGCAGTAAGAAATAGTCCTCTAACTTAAAGGAATCTCTCCTTGGCCTACTTAAGAAAATAAAGCGCCTAGTAAAAAAAATTCCAAATCTGGCTATGAATCCAAATTGGCCACCCTAGCCAAGGAAAATCATAAGGCATTTTTTGGCTACATCAGAAACCTCAAAAGTATATCCCAGAGTTGCATAGACTTTGTTGTAAATGGCATAACATATAATGAACCTGGTGATATTGCTAACCTGCTGGCTACCAGGTTCAATGAGAACATCACCCCCTTGTCTCTGCCCAATGTACTGCAAGACATGTGCCCTTCATATCCTCTCCCAGAAATCATTAAGGAACAGGTTCTTAATGCCCTTTCTATGGCTAAAATATGGCCTCTATGGGACCAGACAACACCCCTGGCTGCAATCAAAATTGCTTAAATCAAGAATTAGCTGCATCTCTGAGTAGCCTCTGTAACCATAGTCTAAGCACTGAGTTAGTTCCTTCTAACTGGAAAACTGCCACAGTCATCCCCCTCCACAAAGAGGATTCCTCTGCTGACACCAGGAACTACACACCCATAAGTCTGCCAGCCTTATATGCAAGGCAATGGTGAGAGTTATCATGGACCTTATCAACAAGGATATTGGTGACCACCATACAGTAGACCCATCCCAATTTGGCTTCGTCAAAGGTAGGTCATGCCTTCTAAACTTGGTGGACTTCTTTGAGACAGTCACCAAAGCCCTGGATGAAGACAAATCTGTGCATAACACCTACTTAGACTTAGCAAAGGCCTTTGACACCATTCCCCACACTGGCATCATAGATAAACTTACGCAATTGCAAGTAGACCAATACATAGTCAGGTGGGTAGCAAACTGTCTCACCAATAGAGCACACACAGTTAACATAGAAACTCTTCATCAGCCTTCAGAACAGTAACCAGTGGTGTACCACAGGGCTCGGTGCTGGGGCCCCTATTGTTTGGAATCTACATCTCAGAAGTGCAGGCCAATACAAAGAGCATGTGGTTGACATACTTTGCAGATGACCGTAAACTGGGCACAATCATTGAATCCCCTAGCAACATTGACACCCTCCAAACAGTCTTACTCAAACCAACCACTGGTGCCAAAGCCATGGGCTCAAGTTAAATGCTAAAGAGTGCATTATCATCCCATTCAGCAAGGGAGACATGCCTGGAAAGTACAGCATTAACAGCACTACCTTGAGTACCCAATCTGTGGTAAGAGATCTGGGCACACAGGTTGACAGCAACTTCTTATTTGACCACCATGTCTCCACAGTGGTAAGGAAAGCTTTCTACATTGCCCATCTCACCAATAAGGGCATTGCCTCCAGAAAAACAGAGGTTATAATCCCCCTGTACTACTCCCTCATCAGGCCTATTATAGAGTACAATGCACCCTTTGGTATGTTCCTTGCCAGGCACCAGCAGCAACTGGAGAGACCTCAGAGGTGTCTTATGAAGACAATTCAAGGTGTCCAACACCTGTCGTCTGCTAATAGACTGAAATTGCTGCACTGTCCTCTGTCTCATACAGACTGCTCAGGGGTGATCTCTGCATAGCATGTAGAGCAACTATGGATCCCACCATGATGGGAATGCTACACATTAGCAAGATAAATGTTATCCGCTGTGCCTGCACCAGTGACCTCAACACGAAAAGCAATATTAACATAACCTGTTGGAGAGACAGGTTCATCTCCCAGATGATATCCTTATTTTGTAATAAGCTTCCAATCCAAATAAAGCACAGCCCTTCCCTGACTCTTTTCAGGTGAAATCTGGATGACTGGATGAGGAATCGCAAATTCACCTGTGGACTGTCAAGGGCAGCAGGTGTTGTGCCAGGCCTACTTATATCACTATTACAAGACAGAAAAACTTGGCTAGGCTTGTAAGGGCCTCAGGCCCATTACCCCGGTAACCTCCTATGATCCTATGATCTTTCGATGAGAAGAGCTCTCATCTATTTGACATTGATGTGCTCCTTCTGCTGATGAGGCGACAAAACTCCCCATACCTTTAGGGGGCCAAATGTCCCCCTCCCATCCAATGTCTGAAGTGTCTCTGAACAATTTCTTAGAGGGGAGAGGGGGAGAAGAATGGATCCCTAGATTCAGAGACAACTGCTGAATCCACCATTGAAGTTCCTGTCTGAAACAAGGAAGAAGAGGAACTACAAAGTCCACAGGATGTTCATGTTGGGGCCACACTGAACTTTCTCATGTGAAGTCTGGACAGAGGAAGCATCAGAATAATGGATGCCATGAAAGACAGAGCTCTCAGAAACCTCCCTGGCAATAATGGAATCCAGAGGAAGAATTTGAAAGAAAGAAAGAAATGAGAGTTAAGGCCTTTGGAGGTAGCAGAGATTCAAACATTTGCACTATCTGAATTCTGCAGTCCAGGAAAGCATGATCTTCAGAAGGAGATAGAGAAGATTTTCTAAAGTTAAAGTGAACCCTTTGCCCTGAAGAAGGGAAATGGCAAACTGAAGGTTTGGCAAAAGGATGTCTGAAGGGGATGCCTGAATCACTAGGTCATCGAAGTAAGGAAATATTTGTATTCCTTGAAGCTAGTAAGGAGCAATCACAGGAGCAAGGCATTTGGTGAACACACTTGGGCCAGTAGTAAGGCCAAAGGGCAAAGCAGAGAACTGAAAATGCCAGGAAGCAACAGAGAAACACAAAACCTTCATGAAAAGAGAATGGTTCAGAATATGGAGATAAGCATCCTTGAGATCCAGATACACCACATAGGCTTGAGGGAGTAAGAGAGGAAACAGAATCGGGTGGGACAACATCCAAAAGGAAGGCACTTTTAAAAAGTGTTTATAGGAGAGAGGTCTAGATCAGGTCTCCAAGTACCTCTTTTCTGGGTACTAGAAACAGTCTGGAGTAGAACCATTTTCCCTTTAGGACACAGGCACCTCTTGAATAGTACCCTAAGTCAAGAGATTTTGAAAATGATATTTTGAAAATTGCTCCTGAGGATGCTGAGGAATGCCCATAAAAGAAGGAAGGGATTTCCACACCATGAATTACCCCTGATGAATGACTGACAGAACCCTAGCATTCTGAGTGATCTGAGGCCAAACAGGAAGAGAATAACAAGGTGAAGAGAAAGAGAAATGTTGCTGGGAAGAGATGGATAGTCATACAGCACCTGGTTTGTCTGGAAAAGAAGGCTTTGGAGTAGCTGAAAACTGAGCAGCCTTAGGAGGAGAAGCCTATTTGCCTCTCTTCATACCTTTAGTAGAAGGGCATGATTGCCTATGAACAAAGGCAGGTTTAGCAGGGTAGTTTTTCTGAAATTTAGGCACAGGAGAAACAAATACATGTTTAAGCTACTGTAAGGCCTTACCCTCATCCTGAAAGGACTTAAACCAGTGATAGCTCTCCCAACAAAAAGTCTAGAATCCAGAACAGCATCCATCAACTTATCATCAGGTAGAGGTTGAAGCCTAAGCCAAGAACACCTCTTCATCACTGAACTAAAACAGCAGCCCTAGAAGAGGCATCTACAGCATCCTAACTACATATAATATAATGGCGAGCAACTTGAGAGGAAGTCCCTAGAAAAGAAAGAATAGAGGTTTTACCATCAGAGTCTGGAAAATCAGGAATACGTTTACAGGCCTGAGAAAGAAGAGCCAGCGCATACCTAAACATATGTATCTGATAATTAATAGCCCAAAAACTAGGGTAGCAGAAGTGTAAACCTGCTTACCCAACCTTTCCATAGTACTGCTATCCTTGTCAGAAGGCAATAACTTGGGCAAAAGAAGCAATTGAGATGGCTTATCAAAGGCTACAGACATTACAGAGGGGTCAGTAGCAGGGCATTTATATAAAAAGTAAAAATCTTCAGTCACCTTCTAAAAACCTGTCAGGCTTCTTGGGAGAAGGGGGCAGTGAATCAGGTGTATGAGAGGCCTTGGAAAAAGCATCCAGAAAAGCAACCAAAACAGGAGGGATAACCGCAGGTTTAAGAGATTCCAACCGCAGCAAAACATACTACCTCTTATGGATGTAAGACACCCATGCACAATTACTCTTATTAAAATCCGTCATCCTAGAGAGTGTGTCCACAAAGGAAATTTCCTCAAAAGAAACAACAGGGCTAATATAATCCTCTTCCTCTGACCCATAGGCCAAAGAAGAAGGACTTTGAGTAGAATAACTCAGGGAATCATTATCAAATCCAGTTTATCGTCAGAAAACTATTGTTGTCAAGACCTTTTAGGGGAGTAGAGGACCAAGGAGGAACAGGAACTAAAACCCCTTGAGGATAGTCTAAGGACATTAAAGCAGTAAACAGCCCCTGACTGAAGGCCTGCCACTCACTTTGTGTATCCTTAGGAGCAGAAGAAACATGTTTAATTTGTTGTTTTCTTTTTAAGGGAACATCCCCACCAAAACACTGAGAAGGCTCAGACCCGTGACAACAGTCGAGGACAGTAGTGGGAACTTCTTCCCCAACTAAAAACTGAGGAACCCCCCTCCCCCAGGCCCCTCAGAAGAAACAACCGTGGGGCCCCCTGAACATGCAAGATGGATACCTGTAAAGCCTCTGTGTAGGTGCTGCCATCTGGATCCTCATTGGCCTCCAACATGGTTGCAGCAGAGGAATCCAACAACACATGCAGGCAAGCCTCCAGGTTTGTAATGACCTCATGAGAAACACCTGACAGAGGCTGGACAGCAGAAGATTCATGTTGTATCCTTTTCCCCCTCTTCTTCCCTAATGGCTGACTCTCGGAGCAGGAGATTCCATCCATTGTTAATGAGAATCTTAAGACACTGGTTCTCAAGATACAAGGAAAAGGGAGAATGTCTACTATGAAATGTTTTCTGGATGAATGCCTGACAAACTGAGTAAGACGTATGGTCATGAGAAGTTCCTAGGTAAAAAAGAATCTTATTGTAGCAGTCTTTATTGGGATCTGTCTCCCACACTGGCATTTACCCTTCCTGGATGACATTAACCCCAAGGATCCAAAAAAGCAAAAAACATCAAAATCCGCAAGAGGGCACTTAACTGCAACTCCAAAGAAGTCAGCAAACAGGTGTGGGTTGTCACTGTAGAACAAAATGAGTTCAACTGGCAGGAAATGGACACAGGTAAACAGACAGGTAGAAAGATGGTGAAAACATACAATTGGATTTGTGGCAAAGAAGTTCTGTTTTTGATAGGCCTCCTTTATACCCCATACTATGCAAGCAACATTTGGGTGACATTCAGCATACATATAAAGCAACAGGAGTCTTTGAGAGACTGGCCAAACATTGAGCTTCCACATCAGGGAATCCCATATGTTAGAATACTGCAGCAGTGGATGTAAGGACATCCACAGGTACACCTCTGTCAGACTCCATGTTGCAGTAACTTAATTGGCATGTACCTCACTGGACTGTATGAAAAGCGATATAACTAACCTCTCAGATTATGTGTTCCAGACAGGTATGTCCATAGCCATAAACAGTATTTAACCTTCATCCAGAATGATGCCTCAATGCAAATAAAAGAATTATCAATTTCAACAATTGGCTTAGCTAGTGGTGTCAGTCCAGGAGGATCCAGTAGTTGGCAGGCTGGGATGATATGGTCAACAGACCATGCTGCTTTGCCAGGGATGGTCTGCCTTTGTCACCTCTTGCCTTTTGTTTATTGGGCAAGGTACTTTCCTCACCCATAATGATTTTTTTAGACAATGTCATAAGAAAAAAACTTCTTGATGTGAAAATATCTGGAAAAGACAAACTCAGAGTTATGTTGCTTAATGCTAGTAGTCTAAATCAGAAACTACATTCACTGGAGGTACTTCTTACTTAGAAAACTGTCAATGTTTGTGCAGCCACAAACATGGTTTAGGGCCACAGAGAGTACTATGACCATGAAAGGCTATAATGCCTTCCATACATTCAGGCACCCAAAGGAATGTGAAAGAACCAAAGGAGGAGGTGTATACATCTTCATAAAACACAAGTACACCTCAAGAGTGGTTCAGCAGTAACACTCTCTAGAGTTACTACAAGTACAACTAACTGTAGGAGAATCCCCCTTCCACATCATTGTTAACTGCTAGTCCACTAATATGAACCATGAAAACCAAACAGTGCCTTCATGGACCTATTTGAGTGAGTCATAATACAGCCAGACACCCTAGGCATGGGTCACTATAACTCTCCTCCCTTCAAATGGGATACATATATGTGCTCAAACATGCTCACACTAAGGCTCCTGCACTTTGTAAATATAAAGGGTCTGGAACACTTATTCTGCACACCCACAAGGACCTCAAATGCCCTTGACCTAGAACTCACCAACATGGAAAATCGCTGCACCATCCCATTTGTGAGACTCTCACTGGTATTGTCTGACCATAAATCAGTCATGTTCATTGTATCAATTGTACCTGACCAACCCCCTGAACCAAAAGGTGGAAAATTTTCCTGCAAAGCAAACTATAGCCCCCTAAGTGATGGCATAAATAGTTTCAAACCTCCTGCCATCACTGACAGTAAAGACTCCTGTATGGAGGTGTATTACAAGTGTATAGTCTTAGCTGTACCAGAAAGGATCAAAACTTGCTCATGGAAAAAAGCCACCATGGTGGACATCTAGCACAAATAAATTATACAACATGACAAAAAAACAGATGTCCAGGAAGAATGGGTAACAGTATCAGCAGAAGAACACCCTCCACAGAGTGAACAAGCAAAGTAGACATTGTGTAAAATCCTCTAAAGTTAATTGCAAAACTAAATTGACATCCATAGCTAAGGATAATCACAGTTATTATTTAGCTATGGCTGTAATGTAAAATAGAAGGCCCGGCATTTCATTAAATTCAGAGTGGAGAGTACCACTCATACTGAACTGGAGGACACAGTCTACCTGTTAGTACACAAGTTTGGCAACAATTTCACACCCCTGCCTCCACTGATCATACCCCGCAGCATACCTGTCAACGGTTCTCTACTATTATCTCCAAATAACTGGTCCTAACCACACTTGTCAGTGCCAAAAACACAGCCTCTATGGGACTGGATAACATCCCAGGCTACTTGATAAACAGTGTAAAGCAAGAGTTAGCAGAACCACTGGGTATTCTCTTCAACCATAGTCTAACTACTGGCTTTGTCCCAGCACAGTGGAAAACAGCAACCATAATACCCTTGCACAAGGGTTCCTATTACCAAATCGAAAGACTGTAATCACGAATATGAAAAGAGCGACACATATTGCATGAAATATGGAAATGCTGAATGTCCAAAACAGCGAAAATTTAAATGTTGAAGTGTAATGGTTGGCTCATCTGCGGTATAGCTCCGTAAGGTAAGTGTGCGATATATAGGACTTTAAGGTTAGGATGTGTGTTAAGGTAAGTGAATAGATAGGTAATGTATGTAAGATTTAGTGTAGTGTTAGAAGTAAGGTTTTATTTAACTGTATGTATGTGCATTATTTATTTATTTTGGGTGTATGTCTGTAGGGGAAGTGTGCGGTAGTTACAGACCTTAGGGTTAGGGAGGGGTTAAGGATAGTGCATAGATAGTTGTGTATGTGGGGTTTAGTGTAGTGTTGGAAGTAGGGTTTTGTTAAATGTATGCATGTGTATTATTTATTTTTTTGGGTGTATGTCTGTGGGGGACATGTGCGGTAGTTACGGACCTTAGGGTTAGGGAGGGGTTAAGGATAGTGCATAGTTAGTTGTGTATGTAGGGTTTAGTGTAGGGTTAGAAGAAGGGTTTTGGTGCTTTACTTTAGGTTAGAAGTAGGGTTTGGTTAGTGTATGTATGTGGTTTATTTATTTTGTTTGGGTAGGTAGTATGTAGCAGGTGGTGGGGTTGGCCGACTATGACAGTTTGATATTTTATTTTTCGCTGTTTAGTGCATTCAGGATTTTTGCAGTTCACGTTATATGTGTCGAAGTTTAGGTATTCGCGTAAAGGTTTTTTTGATTTGGTAATATAGACCCTTGCACAAAAGGGGTCCCTCAACCAACACAGGATACTCTAAACCCATAAGCCTAACCAAACCTGTCTGTAAGGCCATGGAGAGAATCATCTTGGACCTTAACAATGACATTGGTGACCTTCAAACTCTTTACCTGACCCACTCTGGTTTTGTCAAGGGAAGATTGTGCCTGTTAAACCTAGTGGATTTCATCAATAGTGTCACCAAGCCCTGGATTAAGGCAAATCATTACATATTTCCTATCTCGTCCTGCCATAATGCTTTGACACAATCCCCCACTAAGGCATTGCAGAACTCACCCACTTGGGGATTCACACACACCATTAGATGGGTAGCCAACTGGCTTGGCTCGCCAGCAGAATGCATACAGTCATAGGTGGGTAGTCCACCTCTACCAGCAGACCTGTTATCATTGGTGTCCCATGAGGGTCTGTGCTGGGCCCCCTACTGCTTGACATGTATTTACATACATAAATGATTGTTGTCAAAGCCACAGACTTAAAGTTCACCCAAATTAATGCACTATTATCCCTTTCAGCAAAGGAAAAGTCCATGGTAGTTACAGTATTAATAATACCCCATGTTCTAACCCAGTGGTGACAGATTTGGTAATGCAGGTTGTTGGCAAACTCACCTTCAATCATCAAGTGTCCACAGTGGTAATGAACACCCTTTAAGTTGCACATCTCCTAAGTGAGGGCATAGCATCCAAGACTAAGGATTTTATAACTCCACTGTACTCATCCCTCATCAGACCAGTCAAAGAGTACAATGCTCCCTTTTGCATATACATCACCAGACATCTGCAGCAGCTGGAGAGACCTTAGAGGTTTCTCAGTAAGAAAATTCGGGACCTCCAAAACATGACCTACATGGAAAGACTGAAACCCTGTCAATGTACTCTGTATCCTACAGGCTGATGAGAGGTGACTTATGTCTGGCCTACAGACCAGTCTCAAATCCTGCCTTTAAGGAAATACTGCACCTCCCCAAATCACTTGGGACAGGAGTGACTCACCCTAGGGACCTTAACCTAATCTGTGACATCAGCAGGGCATGCTGGAGAGACAGATATGTCTCCCATAGATTGCCACATCTATGGAACAAGCTCCCAATTCACATGAAACTCAGGTCCTCAATGATCCTATTTAAGGGTAAATGGGACAATTGCCTAGGAAATCATAAATTTACCCGAGGGTTTCACCTATGTCAGTCTAAAACATGGTAAACCAGTGCTAATCATGGCTTCCAAATATGGACTACATATCTTGGTCTATAAGGGAACAATGTTACAACTTGGGTAGGCTAGACAAGGCCTTAGGGCCATTAGCTTAGTAACCTCCTATAAACCCATGAACCTATGAGCCAAGGGCCATTATAGTAGCCTCGCATGAACCTATGCAGGCCGGCCAACATCTTCTCACACACATGGACTGTTGATGTAATGAATTATAAGTTCAGCTGTAGTCTTACAAAATCAGACTTGTGCTATGGCACTTGCATTAAGTACTGCATTGTGTAGTCTGTCTGTGTTCTATTCTCACTGCAGTCAACTGTGTGTGCTTGTGCACAACATTACATAGAGTCTTTTACTGTAGGTACACTGTAATTACCATATTCTCACAAGACACTGCTGATGTCATCAGCTATATCAGATGTCTGGATATGCAGTCATCCCACCAGGGCATGGCCAGACACTGTCATAGAGACCAGTCAGATGTCACCTCATCCTATACCAGAAGGATGACAGTGACATGGCTTTTAATCTATCCACATATATCATGCCATGATTTTTAGGCCCTGTGTTATCTTCCTGGGAAAGTCTTGTGGCCCCTCCAGCTGCTGAATGTCTCTGTAGTGGTACTTACAAAAGAGAGCATTATACTGTATTACTTTTCTGATGAGGTTTGACTCCAGTGCTGTCATACAGTCCTAAGATCTGAATATGATGGCGTAACTTATGATGTGCCCCCTACATTTGTTCTGGAAGATCATTAAAGAGAGAAGTTAAAAAGTAATGATACACTTTGCAGTTTCTGACATCAACACCCTTACAAGAGCATTCACTATAACACTGTGAAAGTCTGATGCTATCAACTGTCTAACTTTCAAAGGCCAATATAAGTCAATGGTACAAGGACCAGTTCAACAACACAAATGCAGGTATACTAAGCACTAAGTTAGCTATGCACCCTGAGCATCAGACTTAGCTTTTGCATCCCTGACTCCAAATATAGAAAATAGGGACACAGCACAGTTTTCATCACTTATACAGGGTGTTGTGGGGGTTGGGGTCAGGAAGCCTAGGCTGACAGAGAAGGTCAGTGAGTATGTAAGAGGAGGAAGGAGAAGAAGGCAGACATTGGAATAAAAAACAAATGACCAGTGAGACAAACTAAGCGGTGTGTGTGTGTGTGTGTGTGTGTGTGTGTGTGTGTGTGTGTGTGTGTGTGTGTGTGTGTGTGTGTGTGTGTGCGTCTGTAGTGATCCTCCAGGTAAAACTGGTGTATGAGTGCCTAGATGAACACAGCCAAGCTCTGTGCTAGCTCTATGCCTCGGTCTGTCAGACAGGTGTGAGCTGTGTATAAAAGAGGTGGAAGTTCACTGTTCTCATCCCTGATGATGAGAAGTGGCTCTGCCAGACGTTGCACTGATATGTCCACACCCACTGTTAGATGCATTGCTGCTACCTGAACTTGAATGATGTCTGCTGCATGAGCTCCCTACAAGGGGACATTGAGGACTATGACCCTATGTCTTGCCACATCTGAGTGTGCACAGCAGAGTCACTGATGGAGCAGTGGAACTACTGCCAGTATGGGAGCTTGATGGGACACTGTCATGTTGGCTGACAGCAGATGATGTTGCTGACCTATAGCCATAACCATGCCATTCCCCTCCCAGAAGACGTTCCATCGCAGACAGTGCTCGTTCCATGACAGTCACCCCCTCAGTCCATCACAGACACCCCTTGTTCCAATGTGTCATTCACCTGATGCAATGAATCAGCAACACAGTAGAGGCAGTCATGCATGTCAGACTGTACCACATCCAGAACCTGAGCATTTGTCTGGAGCAACTATGAGATCATGCCTGTGCCTCTATGATGGGACTAAACATACATTGAGTGGCACGGGAGTTGACATGTGCACCAGGTGGAGGAGGGACAGCAGCCCTCTTGAAGCACCACTGTTAATCCTCCAATGTGGCACGTTGCCCACATTTTGGCTACGGACTGACTCAACAGGCAAAGAATCCACAGTAACCTCACTTCCATGATCAATGTCCTCACCCACTACCTGTCCAGTATCTGTGGCCTCAGTGGACTGGGTTTATGTTGGCATACTGGCTGTATCTGTTAGAAATGCAGTTGATGGCTGTATGTCAACCTATGTGACAAATTCAACCTGTGCTCCCCAAAAGGGCGCCTCAGTTTGTCCACCATCAACAGTCTGCGGATCCATTTTCATTGGGTGGCACAGGGCACACACTCCCACTCTCATGATCATCTGTGGTAAAAAGCATGAAACCCAGGGATACATTAACATTTGCACTACTATAGTGCAATATATGCTTACAAATTAACAGTGCTGTTACTATTACAGAAAGTACAGAAATGCACACAACAGGCCTCAGATTAAAATTACAAACTACAATGTTTCTTTCAATTGCACAGTACTACTGACATAAAAATGGATTTCCATCTGCAGAAGACATACCGCACTGTACTCCAGATGGTCTGGGAAGAGGTTAAGGGAGAGGTAAGGGTAACATCATCACAATTCACAGTAACACAGGGGGTAATACACTTACCCCTGTATATGTGCATTAATGGTACTTTGAACACGAATGTGGCTGAAAACTCCAAAGTAAGGTTATAACTGTTACAATCTTCAATTCCCCACCCAAAACAAGACACATTGATACAGAATCCAATTATTCATTTCAATTGTTTTACTAAACAACATTATTCAGTTGCTGAGATATCAAAGCTTACCTAGAAGCTCCTCCTGGGATGGGCTTGCTATCTTGGAAAGTATTCCACCCACATCCAGGACATGTTGTACTACACTGTCCTGGGATCTGTCAGAATCTGTCAGATTGACCAAGAACTCTTTATTGGAGGTTAGTGGTGGTTCCCTAGCAGGGGCTACGCCAGTAACCATTTGGTCATGGACCACTGCAGCTGCTCACCTCCTTGCAGATGTTATCATGTCAGTGGCCCTGTGGCACATCTGTTCATATGTTCTGCTGTGGCCACCCACAGCACTGACATCATGAGTAATCTGTTGCCATATTTGCATCCTGCGGGACATAGCTCCCCATCCCCTTTCCAGGAGAAAAAAAACATGTGGCCAAAACCCATCCAGTATGACTTGATTTTCAGTATCACTAAAAGGGGGGGGGGGTTCCCCCTAGATTTACATACCTGACTGATATACTTGTAGCTGTCCTAAAAGACAACAGAGGTATAAGTATCACATAACTATAAAATAACTGTTTCCAGGTCAAACAGAAAAGGTAGCCAGTCAGTATTACCCACTGGAGAAACATAAAGCAGTCCAGAGATGTGAAATAGTCACAAGAGGCAGGATGCAAAACAAGGAGAGTAACAAAAACAACATATCTTGTTTGTGCCAGAACAGTAAAGTCACCTTTGCCCCACAAAAGAACAGTACATTCTGGTTTGTGTCATAACAGTAACTCATGCTTGCCCCCCCCCCCCCCAAATAAGAAAAGGCAAATGACCCATTTTGCTAACAAAACATCTTTGAAATGCTAAAAGTTCTATTAAAGGACCTGTCCTTGATACATTTGTACATATTTATCAAACAGCATTCCATTTTCAAGTATTGTCAATCATATGTACCTCTGAAATGGCTTGACAGACAGGCCCAAGACATCAGTACACTTCTAACTAATGCATACAGATGAAAGTGTAAAAGCCTTTACTTCACACTAGTCTTACAGAGCATATGCAGTATGTAGGTGACACAAGGGGTTCCTACCTGCTGAGATTCAGTACACCTCTGTACAGATATATACTGAAGAAAAATAATTTTTGCAGTCTTCCAAAATATACAACTCTCCTCACCATCATTTTGGCTAGCGACAAGTTTGTTTTTTATAATAGTGTAGATTATTAATGGTTTGCACCTGTCTTTGTGTTTCAAAGATGCAAATTACAGCATAGGCAGCAGAATTGCATGCTAATTAACCAATCCAACACAGTGGAGCTATTCAGCAAGCTATAAAGCTTCCATCTAGACTCCATGCTGGTTTCTCCTGCAGATGTCAAAACGTTTGGAGGTCAGACATGAAAAGTCTACACATATAGAATGTTATGCTGCTTTAATCCATTTGTATGTGCAAGAGGCTAAAGCCAATGCTATTTCTGCTTCCAGTAGGCCTAGGCCAATAAGGACAAGAGTTGTAAGTACATGTTTAAATTATCACAGCCTACATGATGTGGAAACTGTAGAGAGCTACAGGCTGGACAGGGACTTAGTACAGGAGCTCTGCGACATCTGGCACTCTCAACTTAGAGCCAGAGACAAGTGTGGGAAATGCATCCCAGTGGAGATTAAGGTATGTGTAGCCCTTAGAATATTAGCTACAGGTACCTTTCAGAGACCAACAGGGGACATGCTAGGGGTGTCATAGACATCAGCATCTGGGATCCTCCAACAATTCCTGGATGCTTTGCTCCATCATGCCAGTGAGCACATATATTTTCTCCATAGTTTTGAGGAGAGGGCCAGAGAAATGCAACAGTTGTAACAGGTAGTGCATTACCCTGCAGTACTGGGTGCCATAGATTGCACTCATGTAGAAATAAAGGCACCACTTGGGAAATATGGGAGTCTCTACATGAACAGAAAGAACTACCACAATTGGCAAGCCATTTGTAATGCCAAGGCAATCATGTCGAACGTGTGTGTCGGCAACCATGGCAGTTACCATGACTCACATATCTGGCATACCTCCCAACTGTATCAGATGTTTGCTAGGGGGGATATCCCACAGGGTCATCTACTGGGGATGCAGGCTATGCACTGGAACTGTGGCTGATGACACTCATCAGAAATGCATACACACCTGTGGAAGAACGCCATGATGATGCATAAGCTCAAACCAGAAATGTCATACAGCATGTGTTTTGCCTGCTGAAGTGACATTTCTGGAGCCTAGATACATCTGGATGAGCCCTGCAGTACAATCCACAGACATGTACATAAATCTTCACAATATCTGCCATGCTACACAATATAATCCTGAGGGAACAGTTGCAGCAGGTTCAGCAAGGGGAAGGGGCACACATACCACCACCAATACCAAGGTCACCACAGCCACAGGCAGAAGAGGAGTCAGAGGGGAAGCCCCCAGCTGCTGTGGGTGTAGGTAGACATAGTAATGCTTAGTATGATCTTGCATAGGCTAAAAGACAACTCATAGCACACTCACTCACCACCTGGGGCAATAAACCTTCCTCCTACTCATGAACATATAATAACATTGATGCCAGGCAACTAACACAACCTTTAGCACCCCATGTATTGTCTGTGTCCTGCTTGCATCAGACAGAGTCAGTTTCGGACTAACACTGTGGCAACTGCTGCATTTACAAGGCAAGTCTTGAACCTGGAGTGGTTTGTTAAATAATATTATGGCATATCCTTGGATTGCATCAGCTGTTACAGTAAACAAGCATAAGGTGGGAGGTTTGCACAAATATTACCATAACATGTGACAGCAGAGACTTATTTGACTTATATCTGTCCATCACTAAGTAGAAGGCCTCAGGCATCAAAGAGTCACACAGTCATACCTCTCAAAAGTACTGATGATCACTGCATGCCCTCACTGCAGTTTCTGACTTCACAACCCTCACATGATCAAATGACAGGCAGGATGCAAAACAGGAAGAGTAACAAGAGCAGAATATCCTTGTTTGTGCTATAACAGCAAACCCCCTTGTCTTGCAGCAAAACAACAGTCCGTGCTTGTATGTTCCATAACAATAACTCATATTTGTCCCGCCTCAACAGAACAGTTTTGCCCTTGTATATGGCATAAGAGTAACTCACTTTTGCCCCCCCACACCCAAAAGAACAGTCTATACTTGTATGTGCCATCCAACCTGGCCTTCAATTGTTGGCAAATGCATATCACATTACTGACAGTTAATATCTTCACACATTTTACGGCCAATGGTATTACATGGTTTACAGACTGCATTTCTCAGAGTACTGGGCAGATAAATGATGAATGAGCGGGAAGAACAGAAAGGTAACACAGAGTTGTAAATATGTCAGCAGTAATCATAACAGGTTGTGTGCTCACTAAGTACACTTACGTGAAATTACAGTAACATGGGTGAAAATAACAGTTCTATGTTTGATATCAGTGTACATTCTGTTGTATCTGGTTGTGTGAAGAATGATGTCAGTTCTTTGTTGAAAAGATTTTTGTGTGGCAACGAGGATAAGGCACCCATCCTGTTTTCTGAAGGTGCATTGGAGTGAGAGTTGAAATGCAGGCCTATGTAGACATATTTCATGTGTACTAACATTTTTAATGTTTATATGTCATAGATTGCTTTTCCTCATTTCAAATATTTATTATTTTTTATGTCTTTTCTTTTATAATAAATAATACTACAAACCTGGCAGAGAAAACAATACTTGCGACAAATGAAGAAGAGGTTGGATTTTAATGAAACAGAAGCCAATTGTGCACTGCTTCTTGCATTTCAAAACCTGACAGACCTAGATGTAGCAATTTGTAAGTCTAACCTGACACACCCACCTGATGTAGGCAATTGCAGTTGCCATCCCTCTAACTTGACACACCCACCTGATGTAAGAATTCACAGTTGCCATCCTTTTAACCTGACACACCCACCTGATTTAAACCAATCACAGTTGCCAACCCGCTCACATGACATACCCATCAGATGTAAGCAAGCACAGTTGCCATCCCAACCACACAAAACAACACAAGCAGACCGAGGGAGTGCTTACACGATGTGAACATCCCTACAGGGAGAGAACGTTGTAGGGTTCAGCAGTTCTAATGAGTTCAGACCTCATTTGCATCTTCAGTGTCTTGAAGGCCTGGAAACTACACAAACCTCTACATAAAAAGGCAATAGCGTAGCTAGAGAAACTGAAGGGGAGATGAATGTTGAACACAGAATGGATATTACTTTAATGCAAACCTCTGGTTCTTTCAATTTTCTAACTTTGTCAAACCAATGATTTCAATAGTTGTCAATAATATATGCCCCCCCCCCATTATTTATGCCTTTGTCCAGACATCATGCCCTAAGAGGTTGCAAGCTCTCCTAGACTTACAATATGTACTGTGCATTGGGGTGGGGGCATGGCAGCGAAGCTGCTTTCTGCAAAGCCAGTGTCCTATCAATTTTCTAAGTTTGTAGCTGTAATATTTAAAAAGTATCCCTAGTTCTGGCCCCTTTTCCCACCCCATTATTGATGTCTTTCTCCAGATTTCTTGGTCTAAGAGGTTGAGAAGTATGCCCTGTAGTGCAGTTCTATGCATAGCTCTCGAATGTCCAGATAGATTTTTGCCTTGTATTGTTGGTGTATTCCTCATAAAATTTGTGATTTTGTGGCAAAGCAATGGGATGATCTGAGGACTGACATCACTAAATAATGACATACAGTTTAGTTTCAGACTTCAAATCCTTCGGGAACTGCATGTTAACAAAAACCCTGTTTTAGCAGCTTTGGAAGTTTATATGAGCAATATTTAAAATTTGTCCCTATTTTTTTGCCTTTTACCCCCATTTTGTCAGGCTATGTTCAGGAACTTCAGCTGTAACAGGATTGAGAGGCATAGTTCTGTGGCTGTATTTGAAAAGTTTTTGAATACAGCTGGAACAGCAGTACAAAGCCTACACGGTTGCGTCTTACCATGTTGAATTGCCCCAGCCTCTTTCCCTACTTCATTTGCATGTTAATTGGCTGCTTATGCAGATGATTAGCATGCCATAATGTTTACATGGTTCCAAAGGGTCACATAGTTTCCCCGGAGGTGTGCTCCTGTACAAGGCACTTACGGAATTTAAAATCTCCTGCTCCCATGTCCGCATTGGGTAAAAAGACCATGCAAGCTTTTTTGAATTATCTCCCAAGAATTCCTGACCAAAAACTGAAAATAACACTTTTATATGGCCAAACAATACACCCAGTTGAGTCTTCATCTGTGCTAAGTACAAAGTATCAGAACCTCTTTTCAGTCTCAGGTTAGCTGCTGGGTTTGTCCCAGAAACCTTGACAACTGCTACTGCACATGAAGGAAGTTCTCCTTCAGTTAATGATAATCATTCTTACCAGTTGTAGATGTAGGTCCATGGAGCAGGTAACATCCAAACTCAATAACTGCAGACATAGGCAAAATGTATGACTTTGACCACAACTAGTGTGGTTTTGTGAAGGGTAGATCATCATCCTGAAGCAGAACAGTTTCCCTGAAAAAGTCAGTGACATTGGGCAATGATCTGCCAATGCATGCTGTCTATCTAGATCTGGCTAAGTATTGTATATTATTCATCATTTTACTATGATAGACAAGTTAGTATATCTCAGAGTAAACCCTGATATTGTCCATTGGATTGCTAATTGACATTCTGATAGAAGATATGTTGTAAAAATTGTGGTTACCTTCTTGGAAGGTAAAACTATAGTCCCACAAGGTTCAGTACTGGGATTTCTCCTTTTCAACATCTTTCCTCTTCTGATTTGTGGCCAGTACCCTAGGAGTATGGCTATCATATTCAACACAATTTTCTCATTTTTTTTTTACACAGGTCAGGGTGTCATGTCACTTATAGAACCATACATCCCAAATAGAACCAAAATGCTCTCATCCAAAAAAAGGAAGCCAATCTGGTGGTCCCCTGCCATAAACAAACTTTACAACAAAAGGAAGAAACTTTTGCAGAAAAGAGGAAAATCCCAGGATGCAAAAAACTCCCTTACTAGCCTCAGTAAGAAACTGAGATGCCTCATAAAATCCTCCAAAGCTAGTTACGAAAATAAAATTGCCAAAGATTCCAAAGACAACCACAAAGCATTCTATAACTATGTCAAAAATCTAAATGGCAATGCTCAGATCTGCTCTGAGCTAAAGCAGAATGGCATTAAATATACTGATCCAAAGGATATTGCCAATATCCTGGCAGATCGATTCAGTGCCAACTTCACCCCCCTCACCCCCTAAATGGCCCATCTCAATACCGGAAGATTGCCAAATTCCAGTAATAACGGCCACACAGGTACAAAACGCACTCTCTGAAGCCAAGAATACAGCATCCATGGGACCAGATGACATCCCGGGCTGTGTACTACATGAACTACAATATGAACTGGCACCTCACCTAAGTGTCATGTTTAATCATAGCCTCACCTCAGGTTTCGTGCCCACTGAGTGGCGTAGAGCTACAGTTATCCCAATCCACAAGGGGGGATCCACCTTGGATCCCGGAAACTACCGTCCCATCAGTCTGACAAGCCTTATCTGCAAGGCCATGGAGCGTATTATCATGGAACTTATAAACAAAGACATTGGCAACCTTCAAACACTGGACCCCATCCAGTTTGGGTTTGTGAAGGGCCGATCTTGTCTCCTGAACCTGATTAACTTCTTTGAATCAGTCTCCAGAGCCATGGACAAGGGTAAGGTGGTCCACACAGCCTATCTAGACCTTGCCAAGGCCTTTGACACCATCCCCCACTCTGGAATCATAGATAAACTTACTAAGTTGGGCATTAATCCCTATGTCACCCAATGGGTTGCTAAATGGCTTACTGATAGAACCCACACTATAAAAGTAGCTGACTCCAAATCCAGCTCCAGACAAGTGACAAGTGGAGTACCTCAGGGTTCAGTCCTGGGGCGCTCTTGTTTGGCATCTACTTCTCTGAAGTACAGGTCAACACTAAGGGACTCTGGCTAACAAAGTTTGCAGATGACTGCAAACTGGGAGCCATTATTGAATCCCCAAATTATGTGGATACTCTACAAAAGGGCCTTACAGAAACAGATGCTTGGTGCCAGAGCCATGGGCTCAAGCTCAATGCCAAGAAATGTATTGTTATCCCTTTGGGAAAAACATGTATCCATGAATTACCATATAGGTGGCAGTACACTAAACACAGAAAGTGTGATAAGAGACTTAGGGACACAGGTGGACAGTGGTCTCACGTTCGATAACCACATCGCCACAACAGTCAGGAAATCCTTCTATGTGGCACACCTCATCACGAAGGGCTTTTCATCCAGAAAAAAGGAGGTCATTGTCCCACTGTACTCATCCCTCATTAGACCCATTATAGAATACAACGCCCCATTTGGTATGTACCTCTCAAGACATCTGCAACAACTGGAAAGGCCTCAGAAATACCTCACTAAAAGAATCACAGGCCTAAAGCAGATGCCCTACGCAGACCACCTTAAAAAACTCCAGCTATACTCTGTCGCATATCGTCTACTCAGAGGCGATCTCTGCTTAACATACAAGGCCATGTCAAACCCAGAGCTGTTGGACATGCTACACTTAAAGAAATCCCAATCCCTCAGAGCTACACGCTCCAGGGATCTAAACCTTGTCATCACAATAAACAAAACATGCTGGAGGGATAGGTTCCTGACCCAGAGACTCCCCAGACTCTGGAATAGATTGCCCATACATGTCAAGCAGAGTGCCTCTTTGGACCTCTTCAAAAGGAACCTTGACGACTGGATGGGAGAAAGGAAATTCACCCCAGGGATCACGTCAGTCGCCCTGCTAGACAGGGGTCCAGGAAAGTAAATAATGTGGGAAGAAATAGCCAGGGAATTGTTATGGCTAGGCTTGTATAGGCCCTAGGGCTGATAGCCTAGTACCAACCTATGAACCTATGAACCTATGAACTTGTTGCCACCTCTCCCTTTTCACTGACACTTTCCTACCTTCTTCTTTACTGTTGGGTGTAAGCTAAGAATTATTCTTCTGGCCCTCACTAATACCAAGCTGTTCCAGTAGAGGATGGGCTTGCCCACATTTGGTATTTGTAAAATTATGTTAAACTAAATGCTAAAAAGTGTGCTATGATATTACACTCGTGTGTCAGTGATTGCCTGTATCGCCATCCCCCAAAAGAGGCAAGTATTTGCATTAATATTAGTGTGCTTTTTCAAGTGTGTTATCCTTATTTCTTTAACTCCTTTGTTAAGACAGTCACACATACATTAATAGAAAGGAAAACAAACCATCTTAACATTTCCCATTTGCATACATTATACATCATATATGTTTTTTTCTTTAAAACTGTCATCCGTCTAACATTACATTCATTGCTCAATTCCTGCCTTACCTTAAACCTCAATCCTTCTCCTGAACATTATTTTGCATGCATTGTTGCCACAATTTTCATTTATTTCTATGTAATCTGCTTTCCCTTTTTCCAAAGACTCCCCTTCCAGTTCTTTTATCTTTTTTGCAATATTCAGTACTTCAAATGCAGTTGGTTTAGACTTTGATATCCATTTTCTAGTAATTGCTTTTTTGGCAGACAACAGAATTTTTAAAATCTGGTAACTCATTACACCATCATAAAACATGTTCCCAGGTACTTCTGGCCTCCCATTCACACTTCCAATGTTTCCTATCCATCTGAGGAAAAATTCTTTAAAGTCTGCTTTGGGTGTGAAAGTACCTATGCAAATACTTTTAAAGGTGATATTCTTAAGAGTGGTTTAGGAATACTGTCTTATGTTTTTTAAGGTCTATGCTTCATAGGACCAAAGTGACTGTTTACTTAGAGACTTGCTGTGTTCCTATACCAAAGGCAAATAGCATAAAATAAGAACTTTGTTTATTTTAGAGGTAGAGAACTATGGCTCACCCTCTCCTAAATCAGGAACAGTTTCAAGCAACACTTAGGCAGGATACAGAATTGTGCATCCTTCATTAAGACCTGAAAGTATTGATGATAAGAAATGACATTTGGGAGCTGACGGGTCAGTCCAACACCTCCCAGCAAAATATTTACTAACAAAGAGGTATGTGAGATAGGTCACAGTGAAAGAATCATGTATAAGATTTAGAAATATGAGTGGGCAGTATTAAAATTTGAACAGTCTGTTCAGTAATCATTACAGCAGAGTTTAAATTAGTTTCAGATTCCTGAGCACTAATTTATCCAGGTTGAAATTATCCAGTAAATTACAAAATATGGAAGTAACTGCATCTCTTCTACATGGTACAAAGCTTGCTGATGTGGCCAGTACCTCTGCTAACTAAGCAGAAAGCAGTTTGTGTCACAAAAAGAGATTATATTCTTATTAACATTATGTGCTTTTTTCAGTTTTCATTCATTTAATAACAACCCAGCTAATCATTCATTCACTGAGTTCATGGAAGCTTCACATGGATATGTGTGCTAGAAAATCATCTTAACTGGTATAGTACAATGAACAAAAGGCTATAACCTGAATTTGGACAGAAATGGCTTGAATATGAGGCAGTATAGTTGTCTGGATGAACTGGGACTGATGATGCTTCCTAATTAAACAATATATTACAAATTATGAAATATAAGTTTAACGTACACTCCAAGATAACAATATCATCTGTCATTATTCTAGGCACAAGCTTCTACAGCACCTCGTAAGTATGTTTCATTGACCTTAAAAGTGTGGAGGTGCATAATCCTGTAAAATGTATATGCTGCTGCACAACTACATCAGTTAAAATAATATGAAGCTAATATTAAGTACATGTTACTGCTGATTATGCAATGCACCTTTATTATGACAGCTAAACTGTAGGCTTCACTGATCCATTTTGAAGAAACAATCTCATTCCATCTATTTAACAGACCAAAAATATGCAACAATTAAACCAACACAGTTCTTATTGATTGGGTTGAGTAGTAATATAAAGAAATAAAGAAGGTGGAAACAGTTACAGTGGAAGATAAGTAGACCAACATATCTATCTATCTATCTATCTATCTATCTATCTATCTATCTATCTATCTATCTATCTATCTATCTATCTTTGAATAGGTAGGCAATTACTGACAAAAACAGATCAGGTCACATAATGACCAGGACAGTACCGCAGTATTTGTGACCTCATATGCCCAGTACTCTGCATGTAATATGCTTGTCACAATGTAAGTTTACAAGTACAATGACCCTCCATTATGAACATAGATGAAAGCCCAGATAAGGGCTACATAGAAAAGTCCCTATATTTTTATATTAGAAATAGAAAGGAAATGAGTGCATAGGGCAGAAAGAATGGGAGAAGAGCGATTTCAGGGAGCCAGTAAAGGTCATGGCAAAAGGTGAAAGGAAAAGTGGTATGAGGTGGGAAAACAAGGTTTTTTTTTATTTGTAGGACATTTAGCATGAGGAAGGTGTGGACAGGAAAACAACTATAGGGAGAGCATCTGAAGCAGACAAACAAACACAAAAGACAGACAAAGATCAAAAGAGGAGTTGTTGACATAAATGGGGAAGGGAACACAATGAAGAGACACAGGTAGTCAGAAACAAGATACTTGAAATGGTGAGGACTGGACTACAAACAAGAAACAAAGATAGACAAAACACACACAAACACACACACACACACACACACACACACACACACACACACACACACACACACACACACACACACTCACACACACTTGCACACATGCAAACACAGGCAACACCTTGATGGAAGATAGGGAAAGGTGAGGGCTGAAAAAAGTGTGAAAGCAATCTTGGCTCATGATGTATGTGTCTTCCCCTTGAGCCGTATTAAAAGCCCATATTAAAAACTTGTACTACTATACAAGATTTTTAGATGACATGTTAGTTATAATAAAAGGTGATGAAAGTACATCTAGAGACATCTAGAGACCTTATCCAATACTTTAACAATACTACACACTTTTTAAAATTTATAGGGAAGATAGAATTTCTTTCCTAGATATAGAACTAAGGAAAGATAACAAACATAACAGATATGTAAGTACTGTTTATAGAAAGGAGACCTTTTCCAACAGTACGTTACACTTTACCAGCTGCCACCCATTTTACCTAAAAAGATCTGTTGTAAAAGGACAGCTAGTAAGAGTGGCAAGAATGACAACCCTCGATGAAGAATTTATAACAGAATGTCCGAATTTAGGGAGGATGTTCCAGAATAGGGGATACCCATTGGAGTTGGTCCATGACCTGACCAACGAAATAACCATTAAAAGAAGGAGAGGAACATATAAACCAATCCTGGATAATAGTAACAGGGAGGTTGAGAGAAATTTCGAAGCCTTGACAGACAGCAATATACAAAAAGGACCAGCTTATATTAGTTACAACTTTATTACCTGATATAGTATAAATGCAGAAGATCTTAGGCAAGTCATATACAAGAACTGGGAAATATTAGAAAATTATCTAAATGTGAGGAAAAGACTTTTAGGACTTCCTAAATTGATTTTTAAAAAAAGGTAGGAATATGAAAGCAATCCTGGAACACCAAGTTAACATAGTAGCAAAAAATCCAGGTATGTCAAAGTGTTTGATGTGTAACTTCTGCAGACACATAGACACTGTAAAGACATTCACTTTTCGTGATAGAAAATACAATACTAGAAGTAAGTACAATTGCCAATCTAAATTGATAGTTTACCTTGCTACATGCCAACAGTGTCAAGCTTTCTATATAGGAAAAACTATACGTACACTCGGAGAAAGAATGTATGAACACCTATATAGTATAAAAAACAGTAAACTTGACAATGCTTTGGCGAGACATACTACGGAATATGTAGGACACCATTTTAAATTTCAGGTCATTAACCAAATAAAAATGGATGAAAGAGGTGGACCTGCTAGCCTCCTGTTAGAAAGGTTGGAACTAATGTGGCAACTTTCCACTCATGTATGTACCTATCCAGGTATCAATGAAATGTCCTCCATACTCTGTATTCTTAGACTTAAGAACTTAGATAGAAGTCACTAATGTCATTATTTATACAGACTTTATGTTTGTTAATAGTTCACGTCTAGTGTAGTATTATTTTTAGTACACAACCTTGAGATTTGAGATTTGAGGGTATCATATAGGTATACCCATTATTGAATGATGTTATAATGTTATTTGTACAATGAAGTCAGAAAGTGACTATACTTTTTGTTGGGCAGTTATGTGCTTCCAATTGATGTATAAAGTTTTCTATCAACAAATAGGTGCATTTATGTGTGCCTAGTTGCTTATGAGACTATATTAGATCATATATAACATAGATAATATTTATTGTACTTATTTACATTACTAGAGTTTTCTTATAGACATTGTCTTAAATAGTTTCTGACTTCCACAACTTTGACATCTGTAGATGCGCTGCATTTAATCAATTTATAACAAAGTTGACAGGAAGAACAACAAAAACATAGACTTGCACAATTCAGTTATTGCATGGTTGTAGCATTTATAAAATTAAAATGAAGTCTACACATAGCTGTTTTAGTAACTAATCAGGGTGTTAAAATATATAAAATAATTCTAATAGAAAGATTATGTTTGTTGCAATGTCCTGAACATAACAGGACAGGAATATGCAAAGACTCTTAAATAAGAAATGTAAATTTACTTGGATTGCTTTATATTAGTGTCCTAATAGGTATGTGCTGGTATAAATACAACTAGTGTAGAGCACACTAATATTATAGAACACATACACTGTATTAAGCTTTGAGATTGTAAAGCAAAGTTTTTATCTGTTTAAAAAGTGTTTTATGAACGACGATTTAAAGATGGATAGAAAAAGTTTTATTTTATTTACTTTTAATTGACCATGCTGTACAACAAAGAATAATTTTGACATTGTAGAAGTACATTGTATTTAAGGTGTCTTATACTTTTAAGGAGAAGTGATTGGACTGCATGAAAAGAGACATAGAGGAGCTCTCTGAGCATGTAGCCCAGGCCGGTATGACCCTGACCTTGAGTAGCATCTTACCCTCACCAAGAATGATGCCACAATATGAAGACAAGATGATCAATTTCATCAATTGGCTTAAGTATTGGTGTCATTCAAAGGGGATCCAATGCCTGTCAGCCTGGGATGACATGCTCGACAAGCCACGATGCTTCGCTAGGGACGTCTTGTACCTGTCACTCTGGGCTTTCGGATATTGGCAAAGGCTCTTGCTACCCCCATAGTGCCTTTTTTAGGCAAGGCTCAAAAGACAAACCCACCTCCATAGGTATCACAAGGGATAAGAAACTAAGAGTAATGCTACTCAACGCCAGAAGTCTAAACCTCAAGATGCATGCACTCGAAACTCTCCTTAGCATGGAGAACATCGATATCTGTACAGTAACAGAAACCTGGTTCAAGGCTCCCGAGAGCACCCCAGCACTACCAGGTTATACCTCATACCATGCTTTTCAGCCCCAAAACTTGGACCGAACCACAAAAGGAGGGTGAGTATCAATATTCGTCAAAGATACCCACACTTCCAGGTTGGTGGCACAGCACGAAGCATCAGAGACTATCCATGTGCAACTAACAGTGGGTAAAACTGCCTTCCAGTTTATAGCCTGCTACAAACCACCCTCCCAAACCCAGGAACCCCACTCGGCCTTCCTGAGAACACTGGAAAATATGAAGGTCTCTCCAAACACCATTATATTGGGCGACTTCAACTACCCAAACATAGACTGGGAGCATTACTGTAGCTCCAACACCCTAGCCCAAAAGTTCCTAGAATTTATAAACTCAAATGCTATGGAACAACTTGTTACCATTCCCACAAGAGGGGAAAACATACTGGACTTGATCATCACCAACATGGGGACTCTATGCTCCAGACCAGAAGTGTATCCCTCACTGGTAAGATCAGACCATAAACTAATCTCACTGGATATTCACATCCCGACTCCACCCCCTACCCTGAAAACCACAGTGAAAAACTTCTCTAAAGCAAATTTCACACTCCTCAAAACCGAGGTGGAATCCTTCAAAGCCCCCGGGCCTGTGGAAAATACGGCCCAGACTGCAGAATCCTTTATAAATGCATTCTATGAACACCTTCAAGAATGCATGGATCATGCAATCCCAAATAAAACCAAGACCCAATCCTCCAAAGGCAGACGTCCTGTCTGGTGGACCCCAGCCATAAACAAACTATACAATAGAAGGAGGAAGCTACTACATGATAGAGCAAAATCCCAAAAAGGGAAGGCATCCCTGAGCAGTATTAGCAAAAAACTACGGGCACTCATAAAATCGTCTAAGGCCAGCTTCGAGAGAAAAATTGCACAGGACACTAAGGATAATCACAAGGCTTTCTTTAGTTATGTTAGGAACCTGGGTGGGAATTCCCAGATATGCTCAGAATTAGTCCAAAATGACAAAAAATACACCAAACCCACAGACATTGCCAACATCCTAGCTGACAGGTTCAGCACAAACTTCTCCCTCCCCACCAAAAGGGCAAATATCTATCCCAGCAGAGTGCTGCCCCCCTGACATCTCAGATGCTCAGGTAAGAGCTGCCCTCTCCAAAGCAAAAAACACAGCATCAATGGGACCAGACGGTGTCCCGGGCTGCGTCCTACATGAACTCCAAGAAGAGCTTGGGAGGGGTTGGGAGGGTGGCCTAATGGTTAAGGTGTTAGCCTTACAAACACAAGGTACAGGGTTTGAGTCTCACAGGGGATAAATGGCTAGGCTTAAAATGGCTCGCAGGGGCAGTTAGCCTAGTACTAATCTATGAACCTATGAACCTATGAAGCTAAACCCAAACATAAAACTACTGTTCAATCTCAGCCTTACTACAGGATGTGTACCCAAAGAGTGGTGTACAGCAACAGTGGTCCCTCTCCACAAAGGTGGTGCCTCAACGGATCCTGGAAACTATCGCCCCATAAGCCTGGTTAGCTTGGTCTGCAAAGCTATGGAAAGGATCATCATGGACCTCATAAATAAAGATATTGGGGAACTACAGGCACTGGATCCTACCCAGTTCGGCTTTGTTAAGGGCAGATCCTGCCTCTTAAACCTGGTTGATTTCTTTGAAACAGTCACCAAGGCCATTGACGAGGGGAAGGTGGTCCACACAGCCTACCTGGACCTCGCAAAAGCCTTTGATACAATACCCCACTCGGGCATTATAGATAAGCTCACCAGCTTAAATATAAACCCCTATGTCACTAGATGGGTTGCAAACTGACTCAAGGACAGAACCCACATGGTTAGAATTGCTGGAGCCATGTCAGACTCCAATCCAGTTACAAGTGGCATCCCACAAGTCTCAGTCCTGGGACCTCTCTTGTTCGATATATATTTCTCGGAGGTACAGGCCAACACGGAAGGACTGTGGCTGACCAAGTTCGCAGATGACTGCAAACTGGGCACCATAATCGACTCTCCAGCCGACACAAGCATCCTCCAAAAGGGCCTCATAGAAACAGACAACTGGTGCCACAGCCATGGCCTCAAGCTAAATGCCAAAAAGTGTATAGTCATCCCCTTTGGCAAAAACAAAGTGCCCACAAACTACCACATAGGTGGTAATCCATTAAGTACAGAAGAAGTAATTAGGGACCTGGGGACCCAAGTTGAAAGCAATCTCTCATTTGACAACCACGTGGCCAAAGTGGTTAGAAAAACATTTTATATAGCCCACCTAATCATGAAGGGATTCACATCTAGATCAGGGGAGGTCATCGTGCCTCTTTACTCATCCCTCATCAGGCCCATAATTGAGTACAATGCCCCTTTTGGGATGTACCTTACCAGACACCTGCAGCAACTGGAAAGACCCCAAAAGTACCTCACCAAGAGGATCAAAGGGCTCAAACAGATGCCATATGCTGCCCGGTTAAAGAAACTCCAGCTCTACTCAGTGGCATACCGCCTGCTCAGAGGCGATCTGTGCCTGACGTATAAAGCCATGTCCAACCTGGAATTAATGGACATGCTGCACCTCAGAAAACCCAAATCCCATCGAGCTACGCGGTCAAGAGCCTTGAACCTCAACACTGAAATAAATAGGACATGCTGGAGGGACAGATTCATAAACCAGAGGCTCCCTTCACTCTGGAATAAAATCCTTCCAGGTTAGGCAGAGTCCCTCATTGACTCTCTTCAAGAGGAATCTTGATGAGTGGATGGTAGATCGTAGGTTTACCCCGGGTATCACTTCTGTGTCACTGTTAGACAGAGGCACAGTATACTAACCTCGAAAAAGGGCATAGCAAAATTAATTTAAAATGGGTGGTGAAAGCCAAACACACTCTGACTAGGCTTATAAATGCCCTAGGGCAGATAGCCTAGTATGAACCTATGAACCTATGAACCTATGACGTCATGATCACTATAAATAGAAGGAAAGGGGCGGAGTACAAACCATATGGAAAAGTTTTCAAACCTTTGGAAACGAAAAGCGTTTTATTTGTGTTGTTTTAATTAACCAAAAATATTGAAGTTGGTATCGCTTAATAAATATTTTTTACTTCAAAGCAATACAGAGTCACTGGTGTTTGGATATAAGGTTTACATCACTTGGATACAAGCGCAAAGAAAGGAAATTTTGTCAGGTACATTTGCTATACTTAGTCTGTTTTTCTGCAGCTATTCCATGCCTTTTGGGTCCAGCCACTGTCAGCCTGTTGGTCAGAGACAAGCAGCTGTACAATTCTGCCAATCCCATGAGGATGGTCTCTCAGATGATAATTCAGATGTTCAGCTGCCAGTCCAGCAAAGTTGTCAACAGGTGACTACATACCCTGCTAGGTGTCTTACTTGGATCTTAGTGATCCCCTCATTGGGGAGCCTACACACCACCAGAGGGTAGCAGAGAGCCTTCCACTATGCATTGAAACAAGCCTGGGAAACCACTGTGGAACCAGCAGGAAATGGCAAGAGAGTTGCATAATATAGTGGCTACTGACACACCACATCCATTGCTATGGCTGATACTGCATAAAATATGAACATAAAAGGAGACAAATATAACAACATAGCTGATGGCAAATATGATTGCAGTCAGTAGCCACAACAAGGAATTAATCATGTCCATCACAGGATCACTGGTATGATCCTGGATTCCTGCACCAAGGACTGTGCCATTACATACAGAAAATTACCATGGTTTGGCTTCTACTGTCACAGACCATCCTCACCACCATGTTCCTGTTCATACCTCTCAGCCTGAAATCATAAAAAATCTGGACAAAGGCACATGAATGATAGGTACAAATCTGTACGCTGAATGATTAACATGAAATGTACATACATAATTATGTAACCCCACCCACGTAGGTGGAATTGTGGGTTACAAACTAAAAAAATCGAAGAGCAGACAAAATAAACATAACAATAGTGTTTTATTTAAATTAATATTTGAACATGTATCAAACTTTGATCTTGCGCAAACTGCAAAACTAAAATACAATTTTCTTTTATAAAAATACAATTAACTGCTTCAGTCTTCTACAACCAGAAAATAAATGAGCTGCATTTAAACAGAGGAAATCAGCAGACAGGTAGATTTAGACTAAGTGCTTTTTGCCAAATGCAATCAGTTCTTTCAAACAGAGAAGAGTAGCAATTAATTGAATTCAAATAACTGTAATAATATGTGGATTTAGCCAGCACTAGGAAAACATTCAATATCATTTCTGCAAAGATCATCATTATGAAACAATATTTTCTATGGAAAATATTTAAGCAATCTATTGCAGAACTATCCATACAAAACATTACCTTTGAAACACTTACATTTAGGCTCCTGAACTAACATTGCCTTTATCTGTTTTTTTAAAAATGGTCATCTACAAATAAAGTGCTTGTTGCCCTTGAAGAATAAATTGTCTATGTTACATAAAAAAATGATAAGCTAGTAATATTGCAATAGGGAATGGATGGCAAACTAACAGGTTCATAGTTGCTAGGCATCTCCGCCAAAGAGGACATTCTCAGGACTGCAGCATCCACCCCCTTTAAAAGTACAATATTATCAACCCATCTACATACTATGGGAGTACAACCCACAGCCTTCTACATCAAGAGCAAGTATGCTACCTGCTGTGCTACTAACAACACAACAAGACTTTGCATAAGCAGCACTAAACTTCTCTCTCCCTGAAGCAGCACAAGAAATCTGGAAAAGGCCAAAATGTATTGGGGTGGGAGGCAAAGGCCCAAAACCAGGGACACATAGGGTCATAGGTGTGTACTAGGCTAATGACCCTGGAGCCTTTACAAGCCTAGCCCATAGTATTACACTGGCATCGTACCACCCGACCTTAGTTTCCAGTGCCTCTGTCGAGTAGAGCCACTGGAGGGATCCCCAAGGTAAATGTTGTAGTTCCCATCCACTCATCAAGATTTCTCTTGAAGAGGGCCAGTGAGGTGCTCTATTTGACATGTATGGGAAGTCTATTCCATAGCATGGGCAGTCTCTGGGTTATAGACCTGTCCCTCTAGCATGTTCTGTTGATTGTGGCAATGAAGTTGAGGTCTCTGGAGCGTGTGGTGCGGAGGGATTGGGATTTCTTTAGATGTAGCATTTCTAACAGAGATGGGTCAGACATGGCTTTATAATTCAAGCAGAAATCACCTCTAAGTAGGTGATATGAGACCGAAAATATTTGGAGTTTTTTGAGTCTGTCCATATAGGACAAATTTTTAAGGCCTAGGATCCTCTCTGTGAGTTACTTTTGCGGCTTCTCCAGTTGTTGCAGGTGTCTAGTGAGGCACATGCCAAATGGGTCATTGTACTCAATGATTGGTCTAATGAGGGAAGAATAGAGGGAGACAATGATCCCTTTCTTCCTGGATGCAAAACCCTTAGTAATGAGATCTGCCACATAGAAGGACTTTCTGATGACAATGATAGTGTGGTGGTCAAAAGACAAGTTGCTGTTAGCCTGTGTTTCCAGATCTCTTATAACACCTTCTGTGTTCAGTGGACTACCATCAATGCGGTAGTTCATGGGAACTGGGTTTTTCTCAAAGGGGATGACGACACATTTTTTGCAATTGAGCTTAAGGCCATGGTTCTGACACCAGTCGTTGGTCTCAATGAGGCCTTTCTGTAGGATGTCAACATCACTTGGAAAGTTAATTATGGCACACAAATTGCAATTGTCTGTGAACTTTGTCAGCCAGAGTCCCTTCGTGTTGGACTGGACTTCTGAGAAGTAGATACCAAACAGGAGAGGACCCAGGACCGATCCCTGTGGGAGTCCACTCGTGACTGGTTGGCAGTCTGACTTGGAGTCAGTTACTTTCACACTGTGGGTTCTATCTGTGAGCCAGTCTGCAACCCACCTAGTGATAGGGGTTGATGCCTAGCTTAGTGAGTGTTTCTATGATTCCTGAGTGGGGAATGATATCAAAGGCCTTGGCCAGACCAAGGTAGGCTGTATGAACCACCTTGCCTTCATCCACAGCTCTGGTGACTGACACAAAGAAGTTGACCAGTTTTAGCAGGCATGATCTACCCTTCACAAAAACAAACTGTGTGGGATACAGAGTTTGGGGATTCCCTATATCCTTGTTTATTAGGTCCATGATGATACTTTCCATAGCTTGGCATATCAAACTTGTCAGGCTAATGGGGCAATAGTTCACAGGGTCTGTAGTCACTCCTCCTTTGTGGAGAGTCATGACTACAGCAGTACGCCATTCAGTAGGGACAAAGCCTGAGGTGAGGCTGTAATTAAACAGGGCACACAGGTGAGGTGCCAGTTCACTCTGTAGTTTATGTAGAACACAGCCAGGTATATTGTCAGGTCCCACAGAGGCTGTATTCTTGGCCTTGGACAGTGCTGTTTTAACCTGTGCAGCAGTAATACTGGGTGCCTGGGAATCTACTGGTATTGTGATTGGTCCTTTGGGGGGAGGAGTTGGCACTGAGTCTGTCAGCCAGTATATTGGCAATATCTGTTGGCTCGGTATGAGGGGTACCATTATGTAGTAGCGCAGAGCAAATCTGGGTATTGCCATGGAGGTACATTTTAAACATTTCGTGCATAATCTTAGAATATTTCTAGAATAAAATGTTTTGTGTTACCATGCATTTCCTGAAAGATAGGAAGACTGAAACTTAGATGGCTATCAATCTTTAGTGAATTCAGTTCTCACTGGTTTGCCAGAAAACCACACATTTTAATAGGAACAGACCAAAAGTATGAGCCAAGCATTCCAGACATTCTGTGAAGGGAATTAACTCCTTGAATCACCACAAGTGGTGGTATGGGTAGAGAATTTAGACTCTTGCTCCTTGTACCTAAATTACACACACACACTGAACTAGAGAGAATGGATATGTTTTTGGTTGTAGCTACCTACAACCCTGATGTTGAATCGACACAGTTAGCACCATCCCAAGTCTATGCACCAGGTGGTATTTCCCCTAAGTCAGTAACACATTTTAGTGGCATACCAGTACTGTGAGATTGGGAATTCTCAGCACCACCTTATCTCCTCTACAGACCATCTTAGATGTAAGCACAAGTGCATGCCACACAAGGTATGTTTGCATAACTGCTGTTGCATCTTTAGAAAATAGGAGTCCCACATATCAGCAGAGTTACACACAGGTACTAATTGTCTTCTTTCACAGGTACCATTGGTACCATCCTCCATTATGGAACAGGACAGGTCTGATGTCAGTGTGGTACAGAAAATTTATGGTTTTCAAGACCTTACACTAGCACAGTCTGAGGGGCAGCTGTGGTGGTGCAGCAGTTAGCATTGCTGCCTCACATCAAGAGGTTCTCCAGTTCGATCCTTGACTGGGGTGCCTTCTGTGCAGAGTCTTCATGTCTTCTCTGTGGTCATGTGTGTTTCCTCTGGGTGCTCCGGTTTCCTCCCGCATCCCAAAGACATGCTGTAGGTGGATTGAGCACTCTGAATTGGCCCTAGGCATGAGTGGATGCATGTGTGTGCCTTATGTGGAAGGTTGGGCATTGGGCTGGCAACTTGACATTGTAAAACTCCACTGCCAATCATGAGTGGACAGGTGATCCACTGTGGCAACCCCTAACCAGGAAAAGCTGAAAGAAGAAGAAGAAGATACTAACACAGTCTGAGGTATGATGCCACTGTCAGCAACAGTAACTGTGCAGGGCACAATACCACCCCTGACTGGTGGCATAGCTGTGCTATCTGTGGAACTTGTCCCACTTCTCCATACCCAACAGAAAGATATACCATGCCTGGAACCGCTACTCAGGGAGCAGCCTCATCTACTTCCTATGCAACAGCAGTAGACAGTGGCTCCTCCACATAACATAAGCACAGGGTTGGGAGAAGTGGACCAGTAGCCAGTAGCCATCAATGCTGTGGCAAATGCTCATTGCCCAAACTGGGAGTCACAATGGGAATTTGTCAACTGAAATCAGGGATGTCATGCAAGTACTAGAAAATGTCATCACTGCAGCAGCAATACTTGTCCTAAATGAACTTTTTGAAAATGTATCACTGCTTTGCCCAGTTGAATACATAGACAGGCACATGGATGCCTTCACTGCCTCCATGGAGGTCATTTAGTACAACTATTGCTGCTGCAATCACCTTCATCTTTCACAGTGAGTGTTGGTGCCAGTCCAACTTGGAAGGGATGCAGCCATGGCTGATACTGTCATGGTCTGTGCCATTCCCACTTGGGAATGTACAACACCTGTCACAGACACATGCACACCACTCTACCCCATCTGGAGGAGCTGTGTCCATAATGAGCAAATTCCCCACTACACCTGGACACCTACCTCCCACAGGAAACACTACACCCTTCCTACATGCATAGTTAAGGATAAACACATTCCAAAATGGTGGTCGTCTAGGGAACAGCTTGTGCACAGAGCTCCTTACCTCAATTACAATTTCTAGGATTCTACATACCTCGAAAAGAGCTACTTTACCTCCATATCTTCGGAACTTTCATTACCTTTGCAGTGGGCAATATTCAAAACAGCCTTTCATCATTTCTGGCTCTTCCACAGTGTTATTTCCACAAGAGATCCAGGGAGGCCTGCTTCTACTTGAAATACTTCTAACTCCACATGGCTAAACAGATAAAAATGACAAATGACTCTACTACAATGGATATACAAACAACAAAAGCCAAATCCTCAGCAATTTTTTCACCTGAAAAAGATGTTCTTTCAAAAAGACAGAGAACAAATAAACAAAATGTGGAGCCTATTAAAAGCAATATTAACACCAAAGAAGATTCCAGCTTTCACATGGATGAGCTGAAACAGGCCCTTCAACCCATTCATTCTGCCATACAAAGTTTCTCGGAACAAATTTCCACTTTAGGAAAATCCATCAATCAAATATTGGACAGAGTAGACACACTTGAACAAAAAGTACAATCTAATGACTTTCAATTACAGTCCTTATCGGATGATCTGCGTGCCAAAACAGCTCTTATATCGGATTTACAGACAAAACTTACAGATCTAGAAGCTAGAAGCAGACATAATAATATTTTAATAAGAGGCCTCCCAGAGAACTATGACAGTCAAGGCTTAGTTGTTACAACAAAGCAAATATTTGAATCACTTCTCCACTCAGAAGGTGAAAATGTAATAATAGAGAGAGCCCATCGTGCGCTTCATAAAAGTCAAGATGCCTTAGCTCCTCGCCAAATATACACAAAGCTACTCAATTTCCAGACTGCTCAACAGATTCTATATGCAGCAAAAAAAAATAAAAACTTCATGTGGAACAACCACAAATTAACCTTTTCACAAGATCTACCCATGTCTATTAAGGAGAACAGACAAAAACTAGCTCCGTTTTGTTCAGACCTTATCAAAAGGAACATCAGATTTCAAATGCGCTTTCCAAACACACTGATCTTCTTTCAAAATGACATTAAATATACTGCAACCTCTCAAAGTGAAGCAAAAGAGACTTTCCTTAAAGTATTTAACAAGGTTCCTGAAACTTTATAAACTCATAAACTTCCAATACAAGCGTTTCAGCAGATTTACCCCTCATAAGCTCAGTTTACTCACCGGAGGCTTCAGTGACAGCGTCGCTCACTAATCCAGCTTCAACACAGTCCGTTTAGCAGGTTTAAAACTGTTTAAAATGCTTAAAACGTCTTTTTTTCCTTTCTAAGGCAGATCCACGTGTCAAGCAAGGAATGTATCTTCTACGCGAGGGTTCCAGTAGGATGTCTATTGCTGGGGACTCCTTGGAGCGTACGCTTGTAAGGTTCGACCTCCATCAATCGCGCTTACAGCGCTTTATATAACATAATGTTCCTGCATACTTTTTATGGATCATACTTACGTAGTTTAGCATAAAAAACAGTTTTTATTTCAGGGGCACCTTAGTTACGCTAAGCGGGATTATTATGGTCTGTTTAACTTCCCTTTCCCCATGTTGTATAAAGTATGTATTGTAAATGCATAAATAATTACACTAACACACGCTAAGCATACACAATTTATCTAGCAACACAACAGATGTCAGTAAGAGATATTTAGTTTAACTGCAGCAGGATGTCACAGTAAGAGTAACTAGATAAAATCATAAATATAGCAAACTTTGTTCATATGAAGTAACCAGTATTTGGTCACATACATCTAAAGAAAACTATATGATAGCACTTACATATTTTACTACACTGTCTTCCTGTTTTACTGAATTGGCTGTAGTCTACAGATATATAAATATGTATGCAGAGTTGGATAATAAAGGAATATTTATGTGTAAAATGCCAACAGGGGCAAGGTGTCCTCAGGGTTAGACATAAGGCTGTAAAACTAACTTAATGATTTAACTAAACATGCAGTAAATAGTTAAGAAGGGGATTTAAAGACCTTTTAAACTTCAATCAGAAGTCCTTATATCCGGTAAACAGTAATCACAGAAAGAGGGAGGGGTACAAATAACATAACAAGATCCTTAGTCTTAAATTAGCTCTGCTATTAGCAGAGTCTGTTCAGTGTAAATACATTTTTGTCCAACAATATCACAAGTATTCATTCTGTCTAGCTCCTTAATCATTTACAACTTCTATTATACTGTTATAGTCACTAGTAACATGTTCTTGTATATGATAAGCTTCATAAGGCTTTAGTGGTGTGCCAATTTTACAGTGTACCTGTTATGTTTGTGACTCCATATGAATGGTTATTATTAGTACTAAATCTGTTCTGTATGGAATCCATAGATCTTCATTTCTCATATGTATTACGTTTAAGCAAACAGGCGTACATATGTATATTTACTTACAACTTGCCATAGTTATTTGCCATACTAGTAGGAGTATTATTCATATATGGATGCTATGTGTGCACTGTAGTAGGGATCTAGTTTGATAATCTTTTGGATGACATTTTCTTTGTACATATGTATAGAATTGTTAGGTTTTTTTTATGTTTGTTTTTGTACTTCTTCTTCTAAGGGGTTCGGGTGGGTAGGCACCGGGGCATGTCAGAAGGAGTACTTTGCTACTTTCTCCTCTACATTCAAACTTTTTACAGACACAAATCAGATGTGGATCTCCATCTCCCTTTTTTTCTATTGCAATTATAGTGCAGACTCTTTTCAACACACATTAATCTATTCATATCTAATATTAAGACTCCAAATATATAATGTTTCCTTACACCCTGTTTAGGATTAACATACATGAGTTGGTCTGTTGACTCTTGGAATATCAAAGGCTTACAAAATACTGCTAAAAAAAACTGCTACTCCACCTTGTTTTTAAATCCCAGGCTAGTATCTGTTTTCTCCAGGAAACTCACCTATCTAAAGAAGAGTGGGAGAATGTAAAAAATAGAAAATGGATTAGGTCTATAATAAGTGCTGGTGATAGCACAAATTCGAAAGGTGTGGCCATTATAATTAAGAAACAATTCCAGGAAGCTATTAACGAATTTAAATCTGATATAAATGGCAGATGGTGTTACTTCACTTCTACGCTCCCAGACTCCTCCAAACCAATTCTTTTCCTGAACCTATATGGACCATGCTCTCAACAACAAACTTTTATTTTAGAAATTTATAATATACTAAACTCATTTCCAAATTACTTGTTCATAGTAGGTGGGGACTGGAATGCTGTAATAGATCCTAGTCTAGACCGCACCAGCAACTCCTCCTCTTATAACTTCCAAGCTTCTATAGCCCTAGAGGAACTTATCTCAGATTTTAATCTTATAGACACCATTACTTTCAGTAATATTTTGACCAAAGAAAATCTATATACTTTCTACTCTAATTGCCACAAATCTTGGTCACGTCTAGACTTCTTTCTAATTTCAGACACCCTTTCTAAATTCAAAAATACTTTCAATATTGAACCCCGATTTCTTTCTGATCATGCAAAAATCTCTCTCAAAATTACATTCATTACCCCTGCTTTTACCTTTGCTAACTGGACCCTTAACAATAACTTACTAAATAATAAAGATATATTAAATAAAATTAATAACATACTATCGGATCTGGATATCAATCTTACAAAGTCCCAAATTCCTCCAGACATCCAATGGGTGGCTTGCAAAGCTGAAATGAGAGGTTTTTTGATTAGTAAAGCTTCCTTTCTTAAAAAACTCAACATAAAAAAAGAAAAGATTTTATCCTTAAAACTCTCATCTTTAGAAATAAATCAGAGATTATCCCCAGACCCAAAAACTGATGAATTGATCAATACAACGTGCAAAGATTTATTTGAACTTCACTCACAAAATTATTCCTTACAGGAACAAAATTTATAGCAACATATTCTGAATGGGCACAAATTCCCTCAAGAACTTTGGCAAGAATATTAAAAACAATAACGGTGCTCCAAGAATATCCACCCTTCATTACCAAGGGAAAATCTACAAATCAGATTCTGAAATAATACATTTATTTTTGAATTATTTTCAGATATTTATAGTAAAATGAACGTAACACTCTCAAACCTCAGATGGAGTCTTTCCTTAACTCCATTAATTTCCCCTCTCTTAAAGCTAATCAAGTTTCACTCTTATCCGCCCCGTTCAACATTCAAGAAATACAAAACATCATAAATAACCTCAAAACAGGTAAATCTCCAGGCCCTGATGGCTTTACCACTAACTTCTTCAAAGTTTTTTGCTCAAAAACCTCCTCCATTCTATTAAAAGTCTTTAACTGTATTATAAAGAAGGGTATTACTGACCTCCATTGGAACAACTCAAAAACTATCTTATTATTAAAAAACAAACAAGATAAAGCAGACCCACATAATTATAGACCAATCTCGTTAATAAATGTTGACATTAAGATTTTTGCTGCTATTTTAGCTAACAGACTACAAAAGATACTCCCATCTTTAATATCTCCTGACCAAGCTGGCTTTATGAGCAATAGACACACATGGGACAATACCCTAACCTTGGATTCCCTAATACAATTTACAAAAAAGGGAAAAACCCAATATACACCTTAACTCTGGATGCATCTAAAGCTTTTGACAGAGTCAATTGGGATTTTTTTGTTTGCTACTTTGTCCCATTTCAATGTACCTAAATCCTTCTCGGATATGATTAGAATACTCTATACAAACTCTCACACATACCTATACATAAATAAACAGAGATCCAAGCCAATATTGATTACTAATGGAACAAGGCAGGGGTGCCCACTTTCACCCTTTCTCTTTACCCTTTTATTGAGCCCTTTTTCTATATATCACCCAAAATACACACCACAATATCCCTAAAATCCTAAATACTCACGTTGCACTATCAGCTTTTGCAGATGATCTAAATCTATACTTTCAATTTCCCAATTCAGATCTACCTAAAATTTTTGATGCCATCAGGAACTTCTCTATTGCCTCAGAATACCAAATTAATAACAAAAAATCACATATCTTCCCAATCAATCCTAATGCTCACAAATCTTTCTATTTTCCTGAGTCTTCTTTCCAAATAACATATAACATTAAATATCTAGGTATCCACTTTGAACATAACCAAGCTTCCATGCTTCAAAACAACCTACTAAAAACATGGTCTACTATACATCAAGATCTACAAAGATGGAAGCTTCTGAACTTAGCTTTCTTGTCCAAAGTAGCAATAGTGAAAATGAATGTCCTACCCAGACTTCTATATCAATTCAATGCTTCAGATATGTTAGTCCCTAATAATTTTTTCTCCAAAATTAACAAAGACTTAGCTAAGTTCATCTGGTTCCCTAAGTCAGTTAGGATCTCTTACTCAAAATTAACCTACCCCAAGGAGAAAGGGGGGCTAGGCCTTCCAAACTTTCAACTGTACTACAAGATTATTTGCTCTAATAGAGTCTGGTCTATTTCAAATTTTAACAGCAAAACCCATATACACTCTCCATCCTGGTTAAAAATTTGGTATCATCATATTATCTCTAACAAAATTAACCCACAGGCTATACCTTTTTTATCCACTATTTCTATGAACAACTGTAATCTAGCGCATTCCCTGAAACATAAAATCAGGCTTTTTCAAAGCCTTATTAAAGACATCAAACTTGAAAATATTCTACCCCTTCTCCAACCACTTCATCATAATCCAAATCTCAAGATCAATAATGAAATGCTTGACCTCACTAAATTCCCTCTCATCAAGGATCTTAATATATGGGATATCCTCAAATATAGGTCAAAAACCCTTCCCGAGCTATGGTTAATTCTTGGGACTAATAATAAATACACAGTTATTCTCCGACAATTAAGAGAGATTATACTTGCACAACCTTTCAATTTCTCTCCTAATCTTCAGGAAATCAACAAACTAGTTGAAATTATCTCTGTAATCTCGAGCACTAAAAAAACAACTTCATCCTCTTACAAACTATTGAATACCTTGCTATACAACTCAAATTGTCTCTTCTCCAACTGTTGGAATAACCTTGGCTCTCCTATTACAGAGGATCAAAAACTCTTAGCCATAAAATCTACCTTAGAACTCTCCCTCTTTAAGAAACTCTTATATACTCAACTGATGCTAAACAATAACTCTTACTACACTCCTGTAATACTTAATAAATTTAACCCCAACTCATCCCCCTCTTGTACTTGTTGTCCTTATCCGAGAGCGGATCTATTACACATTATGTGGTATTGCAGCCACTCTCACAAACTCTGGTGCTCTCTAAAAGTCCGTCTGCAAAAAATGGGTTATTACACCTCCACACTTTCGTGGGAAACAGCCATTCTTCATATTCCTAACTCCAAATTGTCTAAATTACAACTCCACATTTTAATTATTCTTTGTTCACTTATTAAACTATACATCACTAATAACTGGTTGGATCGCACCAGACTTTGTTGGAAAGGTTTCAAAGAGATGGCTTATAAACACATTTCAGCTCATAAATTCATTATAAAGGGTCCCAAAAAGAAAGCCTATTTTAGTAAATTATGGAAATATCTTATAGATTTAATCCTTAGTGAATAACTCCCTATCCATGCATTTAGTGCAATATGTATCCTTACTCCTGTTAATTAATGGAGATCCACTGTCAACTCAATCAATGTTATTTTTCCTACTTCCTGTAATACTCCTGTAGAGGTTTGGTAGCATATTATTTTGTAAATATTGTATATAAATGTTTTGGCTAGATTGATTACAATGCTTTCCTTGTGTTTTTCTTTTTCTTCTTTTATGTACCACTGTTAAACTGTTTTGATACTCACAATATTCTGTAACAATTCAACGTATTATTTTAATGTTCTTAACTGCAATGTTTTCCATTTTTCTGTATGCATTGTTTCATATTATGGAAAATAAAAGAATTATTTGAAAAAAAAAAAAAAGGATAAACACTGATCTGAGGTAATTCCTAGATATATATGAGAGGTTGTAACTGATAGAGGTATGCTTCTGGGATCAGTAATGGCAATATGAGGCAACCTATTGGCTCCCAATATCCCAAAAAGAATTATGTATGTTTTAGTAATATTTTATTATTCATTTATTTTTAATTAATTAGTTCCACAGATGCATAAAGAACTCTTATCCTTAGGTAATGAAATTGGTGCTTGTATCTGCCTTGTTAATGACTATGCAAAAAGGAAGCAGATAGTTTGTGGAATGTTCAATGTCAGTTCCTTCACAAATACTGTAAACAACAGCAGGCAAAGTATGGATATCTGTGTAACACTTGAGAGTAGCATACCTGTCTGAGTTCGTACGTTACATCTTTTGACTCTAAATGTTCTAACAGTAAGTTAGTTTTTGAACCAGGAGTTAACTTCACTGGAAAATCCACATGTAGATAGTTTTTGTAGTAGCATAGTGTGCTGTTCAGTCTTCAAGCCTTGTTTCTTGGCAAGGGAAATAGCACCAGTGAGTAGGTCTTTATCCATATTGGCATATTTTTATTTTGTATGACAATAAAATGCAGTCACACAGTCACACTCCCTATATTCTGAAAAGTTACCCTCCCTGATAAAGGGTAGATGAGGTTTCAGCTCATTGAGTATACCACTCATTCTGTAACTTTACCAGTTTCTGTTTACAGTAGCATATGAATGGCAAGGCAATGGGAGTGGTCTGCCCCAAATGCAGACAATAAGGATGTAGTGCATTGTCAGTGAATGGTGTGGCTCTAGACTGAAGGTGTTACGGGGAGGAATGTTATCAACAGATGCTGATGGTGCTGTAATTCAGTGCCAGAATATTGTATTTGAGGTCACTGTTGAATTACAGCTTTAGATGCATGATATTTTAGCTGTAGCACTCCACTTGCTACATTTCTAGTAAGTGATTTGATACAGTTGCAGAGCAGAAAACTGGATTTTTTTCCATTTCACAACTCCTCTTCAAAGGAGACCATTTTTATGGTCTGACCATTACCAGAGAAGACATTACATTAGGGGATGTGTAGCACTCTCCTATATTAGTAGGACCCGATCCATCATGTTTGCACCCCTGGTCAGCATATTGACAATCTAGTCAAGAGAGTTTGTGTTTACAAAATCCATAATATTGTATATGATTCCCACTTAATAGTGAGGTAATTAAAGTCACCCATGAATATGGTATTGAGTTGGATGGTGAGTGTTTCCAATAAGCTTAAATGCATATTATGGGTTTCCTGGGTTACAGAGGGGGAAATTGTATGACATTTTGCCTATGGTGATTTGAATGTGGAGAGGCTCAAGTACATTCTCCTGTTTGACCAGCCTTGAGGTATATTTATTCCCTGTCTGTGTAATAGCTGGTCTAAATATGTGGAAGGCATTATAGCCTTGCACTGTCAGTGTGCTCTGTCAGCTTTAAACATATGGAGTATTCAGTAAAACCTACACAATCATTTTTGACCATGTGGGCATCGCAGTGACATGTGCACATGGCTGCAAAGAGTTTTTGATTCATTAAACATTGCCTACCTGCAGGCACTCACATGCAAACATGGAAACTTCTGTGGCATGCAATTTACAGCACAAGTAGCTGAATTGTATGCTAATGAAGCAAATCAACACAGTGAAGCTATTCAACAAGCTGTAAAGCAACCATGTAGACTCCGTGCTTGTGTTGCCCATGTATTCGAAACTTCCGAATATAGCCATGGAAAGGAATCTACAATTAAAACAAGAGCAAGTAAATGTGCATAGATTTGTACAGAACAGACCATAACATGTAACCCCACACACATTATGACATTATCAGACATGTTGGATGCTAGAAAATTATAGTAACAATAGCAACAATTCCTTTTTAAGTGCCATGACATAAATGCAGCTTTGCACCCCCACCCCCAAATGAACAATGTACTCATAACTAATGTAGACAGCTAAAAGTGTAAACCCCATGAAACATAGTATTCAAAACCTGCATTCCTCTGTGCAGATATATACCTCAGTAATACTTTCCCTTGAGTGTACAACATTGGGCTCCTCTTCAGTTTCCTGCCTACATGGTTACCAACTGTGTAGATTCATGGCTGTCAGTATGGTGAAGATGCAAATGAGGTCAAAACTCATTAGAATTGCTGAATCACAAAAACTTGTAACCATGTAGGAATGTCCACTTTGTGTAGGAACTTCCACAGTGTTTCTGTTGAATGCATGGCAACAGTGAATGCTGACATCGGGGGGGGGTGTCAGGTTATACTTACAGAGGCGTACATGTAGGTCTGTGAAGCTTAAAAGTGCATGTAAGCAGTGCACAGTTCATAAGTTCAGATTCATCCTCTTTATTGTTTAAAATGTATCGTCTCTGTCCGCTTTTAAGTTAAAATTTCTTTTTTAATTTTGGTCCTTGATTGCACAATGTGGAACTTAAAGCAATCACGGGAAATGGAGGAATGAATGGCACGTTTCTCGATGCATCTTAAATAATTGTTCCTGTAGCAGCATATGTATGTATAGGGCTAGATTATGGAAGGTCCTGAGTTCTAATACAGGGTCTGCAACTTTTCCTCCAATTTTTGAGCTGCATGTTTGTGCAATATCACAGGCACTGAGAAAAGTAATAACAAGATCAGTTGTGGTTATCTTATTTCAGCATCGGTTTGTGCAACAGCACATAGGTGCTCATCTCACACTATTAAGCACCAAGGGAGTTGATATACTCAGTAAAGCAGCAGATGTTTTTCATAGGTGCTAATTACAGCATAAGCAGGTGATTTTCAGTACAGTGGAGCTATTCAACAAGCTATGAATAGCCTACATTCTGTTTTTTCCTGCATACTTCAATATAATTGGAGTAGAGACAAGGAAATGCTAGGCCTGAAATAAAATTGTGTCAACTGCTGCATTTGCAAGGTAAGTCCTGAACCTAGAATGTGTTCTTTAATAACATTATGGCATATCCTTGTATAGCTTAACTTGGTCCAGTAATCAAATAAATCGTGGTGGATTTGTACAGAAAGTACCCTAACATGTGACAGCAGACACTTATTTTACTTATATGTCATTTGCTACATTTTTTCTCTTATTCTTCTCATTTTTCATTTCATTTGTTTGTGTGATACGCTGCATAACGCAAACAGTGGAAGCGGGTAATGGCTGTGTTTATCTGGTTTGCGTGAAGCAGGACAGACCACCTATGAAGCAGATGGCCAAAAATAGCAACTGGATGCATTCAGTTAATGCCCTTGTCATAGTGAAAACCTGAAGTACAGATGGTACTGGGATCTAGTACAGAGTGTGCAACCTTTCTTTTACTGCTGTGACATTGCAATTTACAGCAATGAATTGCAACATAGACAACTGCTTTCTCAACATTCTTGTGGCAACAGGTGTAAGTGTAAGACTGCCATACACATGGTCCTGGGTTTGAATACACTATATTGCATAAAGTATTATTTTTACTGATAGAGTAATCTATGTATATTACAACTTATACTCCCAGCAATCATATCAACCTCTATGGCTTCACTCAACTTATCCATACTCCTACTAGGATAGACAAAAAGCCAAATAGACAATCAGCACTAGACTGGACATTGACAAAGAAACCACACGTCTACCAACATACTGGCTGTCTACCTGACAGTCTCATTGACCATATGCCAACCTATCTATTAGGCAACATGTCAACCCTATTAAACATCCACTTTTCACCAAATCCATAGTAAGAAAAACTTTAACCTCCAACACCTAATAAGCAGACCAAAAAAATGTAACTGGTCCACTCTTAAGAATCTTTCCGTAGACAACGCAGTAGAATACTTTAATACCACCTTCCTCAACATTCTTAACAGCATGGCCCCTCATAGAATAGTTTGTACAAAGGCTGACTGTGCACCATGGTTAACTAAAGAAACAAGAAGCCTCCTTTAGGCAAAGGGACAAGACTTGGCAATTATGGTGCACTTGTAAAATACAAAATAATCCCATACCTTACCAACAAATTCGAAACATGGCCAAACACCAAATCAACCTCAACAAAAAGAACTACTACACTTCATCCCAACTGAATGGAAAATGGCCACCATTATCCCTTTGCACAAAGGTGGCGCTTCCACTGACCCTGGGAATCATACACGTATTAGCCTGACTAGCATTATCTGCAAGTCCATGGAGTGAATCATCATGGACCTTATGCTCTCTAGAGATACAAGGTGGGGGACAGGTGGAATGAATGGCACAGGATGAAACTGAAGATAAGGTGCCACAGGAAGATGCTATAGAACTTTCTATAGAATGCCTGCAGGAAGTGGAAAACAAAGGATGTGCCCTCAGTCTGGAAGAAAATGAACTAAGGGAAGAGTTGCTTGATTTAATGGACATAGATAGATATATTAAAATCAATGAAAGAAATAGACTGCAGAAGGTCAGTAAAACCCCAAATGTCAGAAGTCTGATAAAACAAATGACCACAGTAATTAGGACTGCTCATAGAGAAACATGCAATGTAACAGAAGTAAACAGGATATGTTACTGTGCAGCTAAATTAATAACTGATAAAGTTCTACCACAAGAGTACAGGGTAGTGAGGCAAAGGAAGGGGAGAAATTGAATACCATCAAGGAAATATCGAACAGAGAAAACTAGAAAGCAGTTAAGACAAGAAGTGTCACTGTTAGAAGATTATAGAAGAGGGAATAGATCAACAAAAATACTAAGAAAGATAGATGTGATAAAAGCAGTGTGCAGTATTAGAACAGACCAGGATCTATCCTGCACTATCGCAAATAATAAATTAAAAGTTTCAGAACAGGCAGAAAAAACTTAGGAGATACACAGATAAATATAAAGGAAAAGTACAAAATAGGCAATTTAGTAGTGACACAAAAAAGTTTTATAGAGAATTGGGAAACAAGGTAAAAGGGATTGAAAGACTGCCAAAAAAAGAAGAAATAGATGCATTTTGGAGAAGTATCTGTGAAGATCCTGTGGAACACAACAAAGATGCTAAATGGATAAAAGAAGTAAAAGAAAGAAAAAGAAGTTTAAAGGATTAGGATATGAAATGTAGTGAAGTAACAGCCAGAGAGATTGAAACAAAGTTAAGAAAAGCCTCTAATTGGAAAACCCCAGGCCCAGATGTAGTGCCTAACATTTGGTTAAAAGTATTAACATCTTTGCATGAAGACCTATTTATATGCACACCCTGAATGGACACCAATCTGGCTAGCAATAGGTAACACAATGCTCCTACTTAAGAGTGAACCTGCAAGCTAGCCCAGAAATTATAGACCAATAACTTAAGCTAGCCCAGAAATTATAGATCAATAACTTGCCTTCTGATGACATATAAACTATACACGGAAATTGATGCTGACAGAGTTTATAGTCATTTAGAAGAAAACTCAATTATAGCAGTAGAACAAAAGGGCAATAATAGAAAGTCATATAGAACAAAGGATCATTTGTTGTTATATAAATTCATAGGGGAGAACTGTAAAAAGGGGAAGAATCTAAGTATGGTATGGATTGACTACAAAAAGGCATTTGATAGTATCCCACATTCATGGATAAAAGAGTGCTTAAAAATGTATACAATACATCCTACACTGATCAACTATGTTACAGTAACCATGAAACAATGGCAGACCACTTTACAATTAAACCATGATAAAGGACAAATTCTTATCCCAGGGATAAAAATTCAAAGGGGGATATTCCAGGGTGACTCTGTCACCATTGCTGTTTTGCCTTGTCCTTAAACCATTAAGCTGTTTACTTAGCTTAGGCCATGGCTACAATTTGGCTCCCAGAAAAACAACAAAAATCTAAAGACTTCTCATCTTCTATTTGTCGATGATATAAAACTGTAAAGCTCATCAGATGAGGAACTGAAAGCACAGCTGCAGGTTCTCAAAACTTTTTCAGATAATATTAAAATGTCATTTGGCCTTGATAAATGTGCAAAAGCAACCTTTAAAGCAGGAAAACTCCAGCACCAGGAAAACATCGGTTTAGGACAAGAATGTGATATAAAAGAACTTGAGCAAGAGGAAGTGTATAAATACTTGGGAATTGATGAAGGATCAGCAATAAAACACAAACAAATGTGAGTAAAATTAGTAATTAATCCTGAAAACAACACTGACATCTAGGAACAAAATCCAAGCTATAAATCAATTTGTTCTTCATGTCCTAACTTACAGTTTTAGAGTGATTGATTGGCCTCAAACCACATTGAATAGATTAGATATTAAAACACGAAGGATGCTTCATGCTCACCAAATGATCTGTAAAAATCAGTGCATACCAAGATTATATATTCCCTGTTCAGAAGGAGGGATGGGCCTCCTTGAAATTGATTACATGTGCTGACATCACGAGACATAAACGTAGTGAAAGTTTTGAAACAAGGAGAATAAATCTAAGATGACTTCCCTGCTTAATCTAGCAGAAGCATATCGGCATCAAGCAGGAATGGAAATCAAACCAAAATTAGATAAAAATCAGGCAGCAATTGAATGTGGCAAAAAAACAAAATAAATAATATAAGGTGAAGGATCAGATGAAAAGGCAAGAAATGTGGAAAATGCATAAATATAGTTGCAAGTATAGAAAACTTCTGGAAGAACCTCATGTTGATCAGAAATGAAAGCAGGAATGGTTAAGGAGAGGTGAATTCAAACCAAGAGATGAAAGGTTAATATTAGTGGCTCAAGATAGTGGGCTACATACATGCTGCTTTACAAAGTCCATGGAACGTGTGGGAGAAACAGACAAATGTAGGTTTTGTAAAACTGAACTGGAAACAGTTGCACACCTCGATGCTAGTTGTGACATACTAATGGCAGAAGGACTGTATACTGAAAGGCACAATAATGGGGAGAGACTGTTGCACTGGAGATTGTGCAAACATTATGGTTTTGAAGTGCCTGAAAAGCACTGGAAACATGAGCCACAAAGCATCATAGAAAATGATGACGTCTCCATCACATGAGATCATCCATTACCAACAATTCAAAAGGCAGATGCTAAAAAACAGATATAGTGGTCCAGGAAAAGAAGACAAGAGTAGCATTGATTAATGAAATCACCATACTCAGTGACTACAGTGTCCTGCGCACAGAGAGACACAAAGTTATAAAATATCAGGATCTGCAAGCAGCAATGAGAGCAATGTGGAAGAAGGATACCGAAATAGTTCCTAGTAGTAGGATCAATGGGTTTTATAAAAAGGTGTCTAAAATCTTATTTAGATACGCTAACAATACATGTAACTCCATATGAACTGCAGAAGGAGTCATTACTGGGAACATTGCAGGTGCTGATGTTTTAATCTTACAAACAGTCTCAGTAAGTGGTACACATCTGTTGATGTGGCTAACTACCACATCAACAGAAACATCCTAAGCATGCACTCAGTGGTGAGAGACCTGGGCACACAGGTTGACAGCAACCTTACCTTTGATCACCATGTCTCCAAAGTGGTAATAAGGGCATTCTATATTTCTCATCTCATAAGTAAGGGCATTGCCTCCAGAGAAAAAAAGAAGTTATAACTTCCCTGTACTCTTCCCTCATCAGGCCAAAAATTGAGTACGATGACCCTTTTGGTATGTACCTTTCCAGGTACCTGGAGTAATTGGAGAGACCCTAAAGGTTCCTCACAAGGGGAATCCAAGGTCTTCAGCATCTGTCCTATGCTGATTGGCTGAAATCACTATACCTTTACTCCGTTTCATACAGACTACTCAGAGGCAATCTCTCCCTTGTGTCTAAGGCAATCTCTGACTCTGCTTTATTGGAAATGCTGCATATCCATAAGTCTAATGGCTCATGGGTTACTCGATCTAAAGACCTTAACCTGGTATGTAACATTACTAGAATCTCCTGGAGAGACAGATGTGTCTCCCAGAGGTTACCGCACCTTTGGAACAGACTCCTAGTTCACGTAAAGCAGAGCACCTCTTTGGCCATCTTCAAGTGAAATCTGGACAATTGGATGGGTAGCCATAAATTCACCCTGGGGGGTCCACCTGTGTCTCTCTTGGACAGGAGCAATAAGTGCTGATCATGAAAACAAGGGCAGAACTTGACTAGGCTTGTAAGATCCCTAGGGCTATTAGCCTATTAACTTCCTATGATCCTATGAGACAGAGAAACGTTTTCAGGCTGCATTTAACTTATCACAACATACATGACATGGACATTGTAGAGTGCTACAGGGTGGACAGGGACACAATACAAGAACTCTGTAACCTCTACTGGCCTTAACTCAAAGCCAGAGCCTTTACCTCCTCATGTATTGACTGTGTACTGCTTGCATCACTGTCATCCTTGAGCTAACACTGTGGCAACTACTGTACTTACAAGATAGGTCTTGAACATGTACTGTATTGTATAATAATACTACGGCATGTCCTTGTATTTTATCACTTGGTACAGTAAGCAAATAAAACATGGGAGACTTGTACACAAATTACACAAATTAACATAATGTGACAGCAGACACCCAGGTAGCAGACAGGACCCAGGCAGCCACAAACATATAAAGAATGCAGTCGATTATTAATACTGACCATTGAGCAAACATGTTTCCCAGCAGTTTGCACCCTCATGCACCATGTTTGCATGATGGTAAGTGATGCACAACACTTTCAAATATTACAAAACCAAAAAGTGCTCACTCCCAGTAAGTGCAATACCTGCAATTGATGGGAAAACATTGTTCTACATCAGTTTTGATCTGTGCTAGGCATGGCAGTCATTTGTGGACAGGTTTTGAAATTCCTGGTGTCCAGGAGTCCAAAGTGTTTGTTGGACTTCTAGTGAATGTGCATGGTCCCAGACTTTAACAGAGGGACTATCATGGCTTGACTTACAAGGTAGAGGCATGGAATAGTCTGGCCCAGGCTCTGACCAGTACTACCAGTATTTGCCACACTGGTGAACAATATAAGAATCACTACAGAGACCTCAGGATGAGGAAGAGGGATACCCTCGACCACTGGCTTGAGGAATGCAGGACTGGGGGCACCCCACAGATGTGTGAGCATCACTTACAGAGACTGCTTGTAAGATTTAAAAGCTGGATATAGTCAGGATTGGTATTCATAATGGTTTTCTGTTCTGTTTTCTCCACAATCGTCACAGACCTAAATGGGCAATCCCATGCTGCTTGATTGGCACAGATGTGAGAAACATGTTGTATGTATGCATCTGAACAGTACTGTTATTTTAGCATTAGAAGTAAAGACACCTTTATTGGTTTATTATACAGTTGTATCAAACTGAGCATTCATCTCTCAACTGTAACAGTAAAGAATGCATGCATAAGTCTGGAGGCCAAAACAACAGTTCACTATTAGAGAGTAGTCAGAGGTTGTGGGTTGAAAAAACACACTTCCCAAATGCACAATACTATTAAGCTTTGCTCCTGTATCAACCCAGGCTAATCTCTCCCCTGTATGTCTTTTCCCCAATCTATGAACCCCCTACTTACATACCTGATATATCTTCTTCTTCTAACCCCCTTCTCTTTCGTATTCACTTTCTTTACTAACCTGACTAACAACTTCATTTTCTCTCAATTATCCTCTATGAAATAACTCTTTCTTCATAATAATATTGATGATACTTTTGTATCAATCTATAATATTACTTTATCCTACAGATTTGATGTTATACCTAATGATGTTAATGTATATTTACACTTACTTTAAAATATTACTGAATGTGTTCCTGTTATATTATTGCCTATGTAAGTATTGTTTTATGGAACTTTTCTCCCTGGGCCTCTGCTGAAAATAGGCTCACACCCAGACAGACTATCCTGGTTAACAAATGTGAAATAAATAAATAAATATTGCAATGTAATGTCAGAGCTCTAAAGTACTGGCACCAATGACCTGCTGTAAACTGTAATCAGTATAATTGGAAAATGCATATGTGCAATATATGCGCAGATCAAGGATTGCTTGCTGCAATCTGTAGTATATTGTGCATCTGTTAATAGCTGTGCAGTCTTAACAGTAAAAAAGTATTTGTTGGGAGTTAGTAGTCTTTAAAGCAAAGGTAACAGAATATAGTCAAATAATTGCATCAATGCTTTGTATACCACATATGAAGTTACTAATGTTCTCCCTTTTTTCTCTCACCCCAACCCTTTTCTCTCTCTCTCTTGTTTTTTTTTTTTCATTTTATTATTATTATTTTTTTTTTTTTCATTTTTGTTTTTTTTTCCCACAGCACAGTGGGGTAGGCCTGTCCCACAGGATCCTCCTGCCCCCACTCTGCTGGCTACAGCATCGCTGCCCAGCATATCTGGTGCACAACCTGGCAGCACTCCATCTGCTGCCCCTCCACTACCTGGCCCCTCTGGTCGTTCTGCCCTGCAGGATAGGCCAGTGGTTCCCTCCAGGAGTAGAGATAGAAGTGATCAGTTTATCACCTGCGATGAATTGCTGGGGTTGGTGCGTAGGATTGTGCGCCACACAGTTGGTGCATGCCTACAATGGATGGAGACACTATGCTCCATTGTTGTAGTGAATAACACAAGGAGACACAGATGTCAGACAGCAGCCATCAGCACAGTGAGGTGACAGTGATGACAGTCCAGTGGATGATGACGTGATTTTCACTCTTGCACAGCTTGACGTCCATGGGTTCATGATGTCCTCACCCGCACCCCAATCATGGTGCTCAGCCACCTCTTGTGTCCTTCACCATCCCTGTCTCTTGTCTTATTTGTCTTGTCTGCCTGCAATTGCTTCCTCATCTGCACAACTTACCTCACCAGCAACACCAGACATGTCTACTATAGCTCAAGCACAATGGAGAATGAGCATTTCCTGTCAACTGCATTTTATATTCTGATGTTTTCCCACCAATTGCATGTCTCTCGCTTACTGAAAGTATACATATTTTAGTTTTGCAAATTTTGAAAACATTGCTCATCACTTCACTCAAACATGGTAGATGAGGGTACACACTGCTGGCCACTGTGTTTAAGAGATTTTAAGCAATGCACAACAGTGGCAAGCTCTGCAATTTCAAGATTATTTGGTTTACAGGCCCTCATGTAAATGTGCTAGTCAAATGGACAATGTCTATGGTTCTCCTACACTTATAGTTATTGCTGCAAGATGGTTGAGAAAACAGTTGTGCATGTTGCACTTTATTACTATAATATGCAGTCTCACAACAGTAAAACCAAATTTGCACACCCTGTATTATAACCCCAGATCATCTGCACTCCACATGTATACTTAACACCTGCTGCCATATCTTAGTAGTTATTGTAAAGTTTTCACTGTTAATCTCAGCACAATGCCACTTACTGTGTTTGTGCAATGGCCAATAGTATTAATTGAATGCATCTGGTTTATGTTTGTGTTTGTCTGGGTCCTGTCTGCAACATGGGTGGTCCATTCCTCCAGTTTGTGTGATGGTGTGCTTCACCCAAATCAAGTCAGCAGAGCCAAATATGTTTGTGTTAGGCAGCGCATTGCGCAAAAAAAAAAAAAAAAAAAAAAAAAAAAAGATTATCCAGAATTTTGCAGAATGTCCAGATGTTTTAGATTTTCTTTGTTTTGATTTCCTATGTTGGAAGTACTTTCAGTTTGGCAGTAAATGTGTGAATGTTTTGAATGTGTAGAGAAACTGTAATACAATATTGTGGGACATTTTGGAATGTAAAAATCTGACCCTTCTTGATGAATCTTTCATGGTTATTACAAGAAATGTTTCCTTTACCTTGGCATTAGATAAAGGGATTCAAGCAGCAATGGATGTGGGATGAAACTAAACCGGAACTATAGGTTAACTATTACTAATATAAATTAAGTAGAAAATAGAACTAAATTCATTACTGCAGTTTCATTAATTATCTTTGTGTCTTTTCATAGTCTTATAGTACATTATTATATATACACCTAACTTGCTAAAATATAAAATAAACCATAATACTCAATGAAAAGTTTATCAAAGGAGTTAAATAAGAGTATCAACATATTAGTTGGTTCTGCTAGTAAATGCTTTGAAGATACTGGATGGGATTCTGAAAAAGTGGAGTAGGGAGAGTAGACAGCCTTTGCTATCTCACACTCACAACAGTGTGAAATCCAGCCTGCTCCTAGGATGACATCATCCTAGGGAGGCGAGAGTTACCCATTTCTATAGCTCACACTGCTGAGATATTAAATTGGATGGAGGAACACTACACTCAGATGAGCTCAGGGGCGATCTCTGCCTAACATACAAAGCTATGTCAAACCCAGAGCTGTTGGACATGCTCCACTTAAAGAAATTCCAATCCCTCTGAGCTACATGCTCTAGGGACCTAAACCTTGTCACCACAATAAACAGAACATGCTGGAGGGATAGATTCCTGTCCCAGAGACTTTCCATACTCTGGAACAGACTACCTATCTATGTCAAACAGAGCTCCTCATTAGCACTCTTCAAGGAAAATCTTGATGATTGGATGGGAAATGGGAAATTTACCCTGGGGATCACTTCTGTGGCTCTGCTCGACAGGGGCACAGGAAAATAATTTTATTGGGTGGAGAAAGCCAGGGTACATTTTTTGGCTAGGCTTGTATGGGCCCTAGGGCCGATAGCCTAGTACCTACCTATGAACCTATTAAAATTCTATAGCAGTAAATGTTAATGAAGCTTATAACCTTTTCTGAGCATTGTCACAGACCTGCCTGAGGAGTCAGAGGGGGCACTGACTCCAGCCATAGTTCTCTGACCCATCAGCTTAATTTCTATAGCAAACCTGGTATTGCAGGCAGACAGATGGACCTGTACAGCCATGAGGCCATCCAATGCCTGTAGGGCAGATCAGTGAATGTAAGCATGATGGCAAGTATAGCCTTCACACCTGCATTCACCCTGTCTAGGAAGATGATGGATATCCTGGAGCAGTACCCACTGGGAAATTTTATTTATTTTTTATTTTACATTTGTTGACCGGGAAATTTAATTGATTTTTAACAAAAAGGTATTGTAAACTGTCCACAACAGAGTTCAAGGGATGACTCGCACCATATATATCAGTGCATGCCCATGGTCACAGAACCCCACTCCCGCACACATTAATTCATGAAAGTTTATACAGTTCCACCTGTTATGTGAACACAGGCTATGAAGGCAGTCTGGCTTCCCACCAAGTACTATCTATAGTACTCAGTTAAACATACAGTAGGAGCTTCCATCTCACTAAAAATTCTCTTCAATTTGATAACCTCCAAAATGACTCAGCCTTGTATATTAGTGAACCTTGCCAATATACAACACTGAATTATTTCATCAAGGTCAACCTGGTTTCTCATTTGGAATCAGGTATTGGACACTGATTCTCCCTATTAGCAGTTCCTGTATGGAAGCTGGTTAAGTCCTGTTTTTTGGACTACAGAGTGGAGGAACTACTCAGCATAGCAAGCTACATCATGCCCAAGTCCTCCTGTAATATGGCAAAATACTTTTCACAAAATTAAACCATATCAGTTCTTTAAATAAACTAAAGTATTATTTATATTGGTCATATAAAACAACAAAATCATAAAATGTATTAAATGAGTCCAGGCCAGATAATACTCTAGCAAAACACCTTCACAAAGGGCTTCATAAAGTAAGTACAATAATCTTGTTTCATAAAGTAAGTACAATAATCTTAACAATAACACTATCAGTTAACTGGCAGCCAGTATTAGCAAAAAAAAAAAAAAAAAAAAAAAAAAGATAAGATAGAACAAGACTGTAGTCATTGCAAATATGACATTAATTTCCAAAGTAATACCACATGAAATGTAGTTGTCAGTCTTTTTCTCTTTTGCAGTAGTTCTCTAACCATTTCACTGTTATAATTAAGATTATGCTTGTTTTCATGCTTTACAAAAACCTTGACATCTGACTAAAGAACTGCAAGCTGTTCAATATATGCTGTGGCATTATTAATGTCATTATTAATACCTTTTTCAGTCCCTAGTGGGATTCATAGAGATGTGTTACAGTGTAGAAGACAGTATGCAAGCAGGTAGCTGTTCTTTAGGAACTAGACACTGATAACTTTTTGATGGTTTATTATTGCAATGCAAGACGTTTATGTGATAAACATTTAGAGCTTAAGTATATCTTATATCATGATGATATCGCCATTGTGGTTATTACTGAATCGTGAGAATCAAGTGACTTTGTTTTTCCTGGTTATATTAAAACTGAATGTTTAAGAACATCAGATAATGGAGGAGGTGTAATAATTTTGATATAAGAACATTAGAACTTTCATTTAGTTTCTTTCAATCCTTCATTTGAAACAATTATTGTAGATATTTAGATAAAATGTATCTTGTGAAATATTGTGTATTATATGCAGACATCAGAAGCTATTTATGAGATTCTTATCCCACTAGCAACATCTTACATATATTACTATGTACGCACAGTATAGAAGTGTAGTTACATTAGGGAATTTAAATTGTCTGTGCATTAATTGGATGAATTACACTAGTCATCATAAGACTGAACAAGATTTTATGGAGCTGATTATTTTATACATCTTAGAGCAGTTGGTTAATAGCCAGTCATAGGTAATAATATCCTTGATATTATTTTATCTAACTGTGTAACCAAAATAACTAACTTAAAACTGGGACCACAACTTGATAATTCAAACCATCTGTCATTAAGTTTAGATATTTCTTTCAAAAGTTCTACCTTTCCCTTAAAAGTAAGCATTATTTTAATACAATAAATTAATGTGCCTTAATTAACATAATTTATAAGGTTAACTGGGTTCTACCTTTCCCTTAAAAAATAAAATGTATTATTTTAATAGAATAAATTAATTTGCATCAATTAACTTAATTTAGAAGGTTAACTGGCCAAAAGATCTACCAAAGAAAGATGGAGGGTATTCTACTGTTGAACATTTGTTAGTGGCTTTTTTAGAACAAGCCATATCAATGAACTCTGTATCAAAACTAGAAGGCTTTCTTACTGGTGGGATACTAGCTTAAAAAACATTTATAGGAAAAAGAAGCACTGTATTAGAAAACTTAAGAAATCTTAAACTATATATAATGAAAGTATTGTTAATGGAATTACTAAAGATCTTAAAACTTTTCTGGTAAATAAAAAATATTTATGAAAGAAGTTATCTACACTGACTTCTGATATGAAGCAATTTTATAAATATGCTAGCTTGAATGCCAGAAGTAGTCTCTGAAGAATTTGCATTTTATCATATGGTAAACTATTATCTCATCATAAAAGGATTATTACTGAATGTAACATATGTTTTCATCATTTAATAAAATGGAATTATCTGAAAATAAAACAGCAACGTTTTTATCTACTAATAATTGTGTTTAGTCATTTATAGTGCAGGATATGATTTCTTATAGCCTTAAAAATTGGTAGGAAAATTTCTGTGGGACCTGATGACATTCCTGCTGTTTTAATAAACAAATATAAGTACCTGGTTATCTTAGTCACATCTAATTTCTCTTTTCAAGCACAAATTGTTAGATCTAGAGTTTTGCATCAGTTGGGACTTTTATTCAAAAAAGTTCCCTTGAGGGGATAACAATTATTTAATTCTTCTTTATAAAACTTGCATCTATCTCATAGTATAATTTAACAATGCTTTTGTATATATTCAAGACATCAGATGAATTCACTTTACAGTGCACAGAGGAAATTTCACAGTTTATTATTTTGGCTAGGCATTTTAATTATTGTGCAAGATGTAAGAAATTACATTTGTTCTCCTTACATTATAGATATGCTGCATGTAAAATGTTATCGGTGTATAAATTCTATAATCACAAGTTGTTACAAGTATAATTTAACATCTATTTGACTAACAATTCAAGATTACATACGCGCAATAAGGTTAATTTCTGCATAAATCATAATAAGAGGAGTATAAGATATAAAAATAGAACTGAAGCCACTACTAGCCTTTGGAATAAAATTCCTAGTAAATTTTGACTTTTACCTAACTTTGAAAACTTGAAGGCATGTTTAGATAATTGGATGGAATGTGATGTTTATAATACCTCTTTTGGTGAACTGATGATAAACTATTTATTTTATTTATTTAGTTTTTGTTAACCGGGAAAGTCCAACTGGACGTTGTCCATTTTCAGCGGAGGCCCGGGGAGAAAAGCTCCATTACATAACAAAAAAGAACATTTGTAACATTTATATACAACAAGTAATGCATCACAGCAGTACAACTTTAAAATATTCAACAAAGTGAAGGAAGACATCCAGTATTCACTATTTTCTATATAGTGTGAGATGAGACAGAGAGAGAGTTATACAGAAAGAGAGACATTACAAATTGACCTTCTACCTTTAGTATCAAGTGAGATAGAGAAGTTCCACAAGACAGGTAGGACATCATAGCAGTATATACATTAAAAAGTGGTATTTGACTACTATGCAGATAGTATACAAAGTGAGGTACATGCTTTGTTCTACTTGTCTAGTCTGGAGAGAGATGGAAAGCCCTACTGACTATTCAGTTTATGTCTATTTACATATATACATTCTGTTTGTAAAACACAAACAGGTAATAGAGTACATTGTGTATAACTCTATGTTTGGGAGTTATGCATTAGAGGAAGTCTTGCTAACTGGGCCAAAGCAATAGTGGTAGGGATAGTATAGAGGGATTAGAGTTTTGGACTATGTGACACATGGACAAAGCCAGGAATGTACTAGATGGGCCTTAAAGATGTTTTTGAATTGGTTGGGGTTAGCTGCGGCAGTGAGGGGAGATTATTCCAAATTTTATCAATAGTGTGTGAGAATAAGGCTTTGCCAGCTGTGTTGTTAGCGGTGGTAACAGTGAGAAGTGGTTTATTGGCTGAGCGGAGTGGGCAATTTGGGGTGTAGTTGGTCAGCAGTTGCTTCAGTGCGGGAGTTTTTTCGGGTTGGTTTAGGGTGTTGTAGGCTATGACAAGTTGGTGATAGAGAAGTAGGTGTGGGAGATCAAGCCACTGGAGTTCCCTAAGTGGTAGGCAATGGTGGGTTCTGAAAGGGGAGTTTGTAGCGAACTTGGCAATTTTGTTATAGCAAGACTCGAGTTTGACCAGTTCGGATGTCCTGATATGAATGAGAATTGGGGCTGCATAGAGTAGTGTAGATAGAAGGTGGGTTTGAGCTAGGGTGATTTTAGCATGGTCTGTTAGATAGTTTCTTTGTCTATATAGGGAGACCATTTTTTTGTGCACCTTTTTTATAGTTTGTGAAATGTGAATGTCAAAGTGGAGGTTATTTTCAATTTCTACGCCAAGGAGCTTAGTGTGGATGGAGGGAGAGATGACAGTACCATTATTGGAAGAGATAGAGAAAGGTATTGGTGAGGTTTTAGATTTGTTTGGAGAGAATAGAAGTAGTTTTGTTTTGTTAGGATTTAGGATGAGTTGAATATAAGAGATCCAGGTTTCTACTGAGGTAAGAGATTCCTGAGTGAGCTGCTGAAGGATGGGGATTGATGAGGCTGAGCAGCTTATGGTGGCATCATCTGCATACTGGATTAGGTTGGCCTGCAGGGTAGAGGTGCATAGGTTGTTAGTAAAGATAGAACAGAGTAGTGGGCCCAATATAGAGCCTTGGGGAACACCAATTGTGGATGGGAGTAGGGGTGATAAGACTCCTTGCCACTGGACAGCTTGTTGGCGCTCAGAAAGGTAATTTTTGAACCAATTAACGGTGTTAGGGGTTAATGCTAAAGAGGTTAGAGTGTCTAGTAGAATGGTGTGGGAAACCATGTCGAATGCCTTTGAGAGGTCAAGAAATATAGCAGATACAAATCTATTGTTGTTTCTATGCTGGTTCACTAAATGTGTAAAGGAGAGAAGGGCTGTGATTGTGCTGTGGTGTGAGCGGAAACCGTGTTGTGTAGGGAAGAGGAGATTGTTTGATGTTAGGAAATGCATAACTTGGGAGTGTATGCATTTTTCTAGTATCTTTGATAGGGGAGATAGGATGGCTATGGGGAGGTAGTTGGTGAAATCATAAGAGGTTCCACCCTTATGAAGGGGAATAATGTAAGATATTTTCCAAATGCGAGGGATGTATGATTTTTGTATAGATCAGTTAATAAGGACTGAGACTGGGTAGCATATTGAGTTTGCAACCATTTTTAGGAAATGAGCTGGTAAGCCATCTGCTGCAAGAGTAGTGGGCTTCAGTTTTAGGAGGTATTTCTTTATTGTAGAGGTTTGGACCATGGAGAAAGTGAGGGTAGAAGAGTGTTTGGGGGCTATTGACATGGGAGTGTAGTTATTATTGGATAGTTGAGTAGATAGAGAGATGATAGATTCAGTAAAGTGTTGGTTGAATTTGGAGGCTATCTCGCTATCTGAATTTGTGGAGGTTGAGGTGGGAGTAGGTGTGCTGGTCTTTCCTGGTTTTAACAGGGAGTTAATTGCATGATAGCATTTTTGAGGGTTATTAGCATGTTTATTTTGGATGTTTAGGTAGTAGTTCTGCTTATCAATTTTGGTTTGTTGTTTGACCTGGTTCCTAAGACTTTGATAGTTTTGTTTGGAAAGAATTGTGTTGTCTTTCTTCCAAGTTTTCCAGGCATTGTCTCTGCATTTTAGTTGGGCTCTAGTGGACTTGGTAAGCCATGAAGTTGAGTGAAGCTTAGTCCTAATTGTTCTTAAGGGGGCTATTTGGTCTAGGATCTTAGTGAATATAGTATTAAAATAATCTACTGCTAGGTCCAAGTTGAGGGAGCGTAGTGGTTCCCAGTTGCAGTTTTGAAATAAGTTGTTGAGTTCGGCAGAGTTTACTTTGTGAGTATTTCTGACTTGTCTAAGGATTGTATGTTTGGGTATGTTAATACGTTTTCTTAGGAGGAAGGTTGGTAGGTGATCACTAAGGCTGTCTGGTAGGCAGCTGGTTTGGTAGTTTTTTTCTGGGTAGTTCACTAGGGTACAGTCTAGTATAGATTCTTTTTGAGATCTCTTATCAATTCTAGTAGGTTTTGAAATAAGTTGGGAGAACCCGTATAGGTTTATGTAGTTGGTGGGGTTTTTGGAGTTGCAGGCTAGCCAATCAGTATTCAGGTCTCCCAGAAGAATAGTTTCTTTTGGGAGGATGTCTTTTATCTATTGCAGCATCTCCTCAATTATTGATGAGTTATTCCCTGGGGGTATATATGCACAGAGAATGTTGATGCTCTTTTTCTTGTTTATTTGTAGCAGGGAGCCTATGATTTCAGTGGTATTAGGTTTAGGAGGAGAAGTTGGCAGGGGTTGCATAAGAAGTGTATTTTTGTAGACAATTGCTACACCTCCCCCCTTTTTACCTGTTCTGTCAAGCCTCATGATATTATATCCTGGGGGCAGTATATCCTCATTTTCAGTGCTGGGTTTTAACCATGTCTCAGTTATGGTTAGAATGTCAGGGGAGTAATGTGTTAGGAATGCATGAAATTGAGGCAGTTTATTTAATATACTGCGAGCATTTAGGTTTATGATGAGTAGGTCAGTATTTTGTATGTATGAGGGTATAAGGTTGCTTGGGCCAGGATTTGGGTAAATATCTGCAGATGTAAGGAGATATTTCTTTAATAATACATAATGTCTGATTGCATGTAATATATCTATGTGTAGTTTACATGATGTTTTTCTACTGTTAGATGGTGGAAGGTGATTGTTTTGTAAATATTCTCTTTTGTTATGATAAAATAGAGAGGGAGATATAGGGACATTTGTTTGAGTTTTTGTGGGTGTGGAGGTATGTGTAGTATGATAGTTATTGTGTGGTAGGGGTAAGTGTGAGTGTGGGGATGTGGTGTATGTTAGGAATGTGAGGGTTAGTAGGAGGGATGAAAGAAAGTAGAGTATGTTTTGTGTCATATTGGATTTGAATAGAGTTTTCTTAATTGAGTTGGAGGTAAATAGGGGTGAGGTTTAGATGGTCATAGGAGATTGGTTGTATGTGGTGGTCAGGTGATTTGGGGTTAGAATAAATCTAGATGTAGTGGGGATGGGAAATGGGGGTAGGGTATTTGGAGCGGAGTGAGCCGAGCGGAGCGAGGTGAACAGAGCGGGGCCCCACACAGATGCAGAGGCTGTAGAGCCAATCTGTTGTGGTTTTCTAGATATTTTCCAAAGGTAAGGTATGCTAGGTTGCTAACTATGATAAACTATGAGACACAGTCAAAGGAAATGTTGTAGGTGAAGCAGGTTGACATAGTTTACAGATCCAAAGAAAAGGCAAGGAAGCAGTCTCATGCATCATTGTATGAAACTTCCAAAAATGCATATACTAGCTACAAAAGTTAGTGTAAATAACTGCTGGGGGTAACAGGTTATTTATTAATTAATTTATTTATTTATATTTGTTGACCGGGAGTGTCCGACTGGACGTAGGTCCATTTTCAGCGGAGGCCCAGGGAGAAAAGCTCCACAGTTAAAATAAACAGACAGTAGTTACATTGGATTACATAGCGATTAACAATTTACATAGCAATTACTTACAACATATTTACAGATGAAGAACATAGTACATCAGTAGACAACTAGAATCTTTATCTGTGAAGTACATAACAGACATTAACAAATGTTACAAGAAGAAGTTCCTGCTGTATAATAAATACTGGCTTATGAGCATCTGAGCTTGCTATAATCAAAGTAGTTAGTGGAGTGGAAAGAAAGTTATTGCTGTACACTTCAAAGAAAAAAATTATCACAGACATAAAGGATCAGCCAATTGTTGCCCAGCATAGTGGTGACCATATTTGATACATGAAATTGGTGCAAAGCAAGGTACTGGAAGATAGTAGAAGGGGGATGGCAAGCAAAGGAGCATGAAGCATGAAAGCAGTTACGCAAAACATTGAGGGAAGGTAAAGCACATAATCTTTCTACATGGAAAGGTCCCCTTTTTTATGAATGTGGAGAGAGAAGGGAAGAAGAAAGGGTTAAAAGGCATGAAGTTATAGGAAAGAAGAAGGAGCAAAGGTACGGAGGCATATAAATGCACATGGAACAAAACAAATGAAGAGAGGAGGGTTTGCATATACAAGGGGAGTAAACATGGGATACAAATAGGCAGAGGGTAGACTAGTGGCTGGGAGCAGGGTGGACTACAGATATTATTCCAACTGTTAAATAGTCCAGAGTCATATTACTGGTTCCAGTAGATGGAAGTCTTGGGTCTGGGTGATCTATGCAAGTCCAGCAAGTCCAATATGTGCTTCAGGAATTGTTGATACATGGTGACGTTTCATGCCATTGCCCTGTCAACTGCTGCCACCAACACACGTTCAGCTGTATGGGCAGGTTATCTGCATAGAATGGGCTATAATCCTCCCCAAGTGTGGTAATCCCACCTTACGCACATGATTTAGCTCAGCCACAGCTTTGACTGACATGGCAATGGTTGTTGGCTGACATACCTGCAGTTCAGAAAGTCCATTATGGCCTGCTGAAAGAGGATTCAAATGTAAGAGTTCCATTAGCAAGAATACTGATAGCTAAAACACCTTACATTCAAGTACAAAACCACCATGCCAAGTGCACCATTAGTGTCTGTTAACTCCTACAGCAGCTGGTAGTGTTTTCCTTTTACTCTGCCTGTGTTGAAAGGGAAGCTAGATATACAGGTCATCATGTATCATGTATATTTGGCAGTTAGTGCAGAGGGCTAACATTCTGACTTGTTAATGGGCTGCTTCCCGTTACAAGGGTATATGGTTTGAATTGTTCCACCTTCATTTGACTACTGGGTGACCTTCTGCAAGTCACTTAACCAGAAAAGGCAGTTGGGAATCTAGTGCTGGACTGCATGCTGAGTAACTTTCTATGTATGTAAGAAATACTTAACGTCTGCCAGATGGCACAGAGGGTTAAGGCTGCGAGCTGTAGCTCTTCCAGTATAAGATTTGGTTCCCACAGCCTGCATTTGTATACTGCATGACCTTGAGTAAGTTGTTTAACTAGATTGTGCTCGGGGTAACTGGGAATTTGGGCTAGGGTCTTCAGTAGTCCCCTGGACTACAAGCCTAGTAATTACCTATGAACATACATATGTAACTGACATGTGGAATATTAGTGGTCCTAAAACTTCATTGATGAGCTCAGTCACAATAATTTCCAAAAATCATGAAACCCAGGTAGTGTTCCAAAGCACCAAGCCTTTATTCATCACAGACAAGTGATCCTCAGTAACAAACATCAGAATCCCACATTTTGTCCACAGAAATGTGTTAAAAGGACAGTTGTATATGTTACCTAGGTTATGTTATAATGATGGTGACATGTTCAGATATTTTGCCCAATACAAAAATGATTTTCTGTGAAGGAGCTATACAGAAGAAAAGATTGATTTAGCACAGAAGGGAGTGTTGAGATGTAGGGCTGAATCTGCCAGACCTTACTTTTCTAGTGATGTTGTATCAATACCTAATGCACACCTGTTCTAATAATGTTGGTATTTTCTGCAATACAATGTAGAAGAACTAGCATATTCTCACTGCTGATGAGAAATACAAAAACTTTTTTGGGTGAGCCTCCTAATTTGTATTTTAAGAACAGCCAGTCCTTGTATTATAAACCAGCAAGGAGTAAGAATGAATTGCTATCAAGCCGGAAGGGGCTGAATCCCTGTAAATTCTGTAACATGTATGAGTATGTGAATAGTAATAATAGTTACAAGAATATTGTGACTGAACGAATTTACCAATTTAAATTTTATGTGAACTGTAAAAGTTCAAATTTAGTACATCTTGCTGTCTGCAAGGTTTGTGAATGTTATTATGTTGGCAAAACGAACAGAGACCCAAGGGACAAGACATGTGAGCATAATAATGACATCTCTAAGACAGATGTTAGAAATTCCCTTGCTAGGCATGTTTTAGCTACTGATAGGTTTATTTTTCTGGTATTAGAGTTGATCAAATCTAGTATTAGAAGAGGTGACATTAAAACTAAGACTGAATGTGTAGAGACAAAATGAATTTTAGAACTGCATGCTGACTGTGCAAAAGGTTTAAATGGTTCTTTACCTTTAACACCTGTGCTGAGATCTAGGGCCTTACCTCGGCCAGATTTAAAAGTGAGTACTTAAGGAATGTTTTAACTTTTGTGTATTAGATCTGAAGAAGCACTCGTCTTTCTACTGCTTTTCTGTAGTTTTAATAGTTGTTATAATAAATGTGAGTTCTAGTGAAATTTCTGCAGTGTTGGCTGCATATACTTGTTTTGTACTATTTGAAGTTGTGGTTTGTCAAGCATTATCTGCATATCTTGTTTTGTTTCTACATTGTGCTTGTCCTGATATTCAGAGCATGGCAGAAGAAGGGGTGATTGAAGTAGAATATGTTTCTGAACTTGGAAAGTCTATACACTGTGCTCATTTTGGCTGCATTCTAAAAGAGGTGGAAGTTAATGTAGTTTTAAAAGTTGTTTTAATAAAAGTAAGTTCTAATGACATTTCTGATGTGTCAGCTGGATATATTCTGTTTTATGCTATCTCAAGTAGTGCTTTGTCCAGCCTTATCCACATATCTTGTTTTGTTTCTAAAAAATCAAAAATATTTCTAAAAAATCAAAAATATTGTAGTATTGCTGGTCTGTGATGAATAAATGCTTGTTGCTTTGGAACACTACCTGGGTTTCATGATTTTTGGAAATGATTGTGATTGAGCTCATCAGCAAAGTTTTAAGACCATTAGTTTCTCTATTTTATATTTATTTTTTCCTCAACAGTTGTGGTGGTGAGGTTGGAAGTAGATAGGCTCCTGTGCTTGTTCATTCTTTTATGACATGTATAATACATTACAAAGATGCATCTCCTCATATATGTGCAGGCATACAGAAGCTGTCATAATGGCCACAGGCCCATTTCAATTTTAAATTGCCCTGTATTTGTACATGATATCAATATACACTATCTCATGAAGGTATAATGGAGTAGAAACATATATAGTACCATAGTTATTTGCAATAAGACAGAAGCATGAAACAGCGGCCACAATCCCTTGCAACACTGCTATGTACCTTATCCACAAAAGAGTACCAGAGCAACATATAGCTGCAAAGAACAGCACATACACACAATATTCAGACTGTCATCCAGAGCAGCCAACCTGGTACCTCATGGAATCCATCAGAGTGAAAAACTTTAAAGGCCCAGCTATGAAATCAGAAAAAACATGTTATTACTTGCAGTACGATACGCACTAGAAATGGAAAGTACTTACTGTATAATTTTAGGCATACCAACCTCACCTGTAATTCCCACCCAGAGATCTTCAGGGAGGTGGGTATTGCATGTCATCATACCAAGGCCTGTATAATGAAGAATGCCAACATACTAGTACCTGTAATCCTGAGAGGTATAGGGGATGTTGGTCACTCTGGAGAAATGGTCTTGAGGTCATACCAGGGATCTACTTTATGGAATGGACCTGCCTAGGGTCCCAAGAGGTGTTCCATGAACTGGCTGAGTAAGAAAAATAATATAAGTTTGCTGTCTTTAGCACACCAGGCAGAAGCAGTTCATGTGGCATTAATATCTAAAGCCATCTCCATAAATCTATAGCAGTACAATATGGTAGCCTGCAAATTTGCCCAGCATGGAACTTTGAATTACTGCTAATGCACTTCAATGTGTTACGATATAGCATGATATGCATGTACACTATGTCATGGAATGACACCTCAGTCTCATGATGTAGTGCTATATGCATATACGCACAGCATGTCTGCAGGAGCAGGCATACACAGTATGCCAGTAATGAGCATCAGAATAGTGATAGACCAAACACCCATTCTATAGATCTAAGCTTATATTATCACACCAACAACTCTAAATGGCATGACAAATACCTAATCCAAAATATACTTAATTTCTAGAATAGGTTGTGCTTACCTGTCAAGCAGAGTACTTCCATAACAATATTAAAACCAGTCTGGATTACTGAACAGGTGATCAGAAATGTTCCCTGGGATATGCGTAGAAAGTCTGCTTAATGGGGGACATTGTTAGTCTCTCACTAATATTGCATGATATGTTTTTTGATGGTCTTCTTTATTGGTAAGTTTATTAAAACCTATGATCCCATTAACCTATGTGTATGCACCTTATGTTACTGATGCACCTCAGTGAAAAGCAGTGATGCAGAGACATCAGCAGAATCTAGCTTCATTAACAAATATATGTTGCATACTACTATATATTAGTATATACTGTCTCTGCCTATTATAATTCTAGTAGCTACTGGTCTGTCAACTGGTGTAAAGTAACTGCTTGGTGGTTCAATTTCTTCAGTGTACACAACCTCATTGTTCCCTTGAGAGATTGTCAGTCATGGTAAACAGATGCTTTTTGAAGGTCTTTTTTGCTTCCTGGAGCTGACCATCAGGTTGCTCTCAGGTCCCCTCATTATTCATCGTGTATACTAGACCTGCCTTAGCCTCCCCAGAGATAATCTCAACCATTCCAGGCATAGAGACTGATAATGCTGGATCAGCACTGTTCTGCTACGGGGAGTATTTTCCTTTATATCCTAAGTTCTCAGCCCACTTGTATACACCCATAACATTATAGGAAAGCCACACAATGGGTGATGCTGGCATATCATCCCACCCCTACAGTAACCCAGTCACTGCCCTCACATCCCTAACACTAGGCCTTCCCTGCATGTCCCCAGTCTCCACTGGAGATATACCATGAGGAAATTATCTGCCTTAAACATAGCTCCTTATATAGTGAGATGGATAAATTCTAAAATCTCCAGAGATTTCTAACGAAAAAGGCGACTTGTCTTAAAAGCCTCAGTTACCAGGAGAGGCAGAAGCCATGTCCCTGTTCTCTGTGCCTTGTTGACTTCTGTGGGGCTATCTGTACCTTGCTCACTGTACCATTAGGGATCCAGTAATCCTTGACTGCCTATATCTCAGTAAGTTAAACAGCATAACTAACAGAAAAAACACAGACCTGAACCATCATCTGCAATATAAATAGAATATGATGGAGAGATATATTCATTGCACTGCACCTCCTCTTTCAATGGAATAAAGTTCCTCTGCAAGTTAAGTGATGCAGTTCAATATCTTCCTTCTAACTTAACCTAGATGGGTACTCTCAAATTCATTCTGTAACTAACTGGATTCTCCATCCTTGAAAACGAGGTAAAGACTGAGGGTGGGTATTGACAAGATGTACATGGTAAATATACTAAAATAATCTTGAAACTCCTACGAGTATTATGAATCAGTGAGGTGTGCCTGAGTGTATGCCCCTCCCCCAGGAAAGGCACAACCATCCCCTCATGCCATTGCCTCAGACCTCCAAACTGCTTATCCATCCTAAGTCACCTGAGCTGTAGTCAGGCCTTTATAACTCTATGCTTTATCACTTTAAACCATGAACCTACTAAGCCGTAGTACTGGTTTAGCTATGCTAAGTAAATGCTGCTGAACAATAGCTGCTACTACCCCAAGCATTTCACTCTTGCAGTGTCAAAACTTTTTGTGTGCTTTTTGTCTTTATACTGAGGCACAAGTGTCTGTATCACTTCAAGGGTGATAACTACGAAGCATGATCTGCTTTTCCCAGTCCTTATCTGCATCTGCATATACACTTACAAAACTATGCTGATTAATTTGTATGTCATTCTACAGTCATCTTAATGCTTCTTTTTTCTGCACACTTTAGTAACTGTCCTAGAGTGTTACATCGTTCTCTAAATCACAGCACAGCTGCAAATTCCAGATCTTAGTAAAAGATTATGCTGCATGCATAAGAGTGTGGCTATGGATACCAGCCTGCATGTGCATGAATTCCAAATCTAATAATACATGAAGTGTGACATATATAATGTAAGCTAAATCCACAGAATGTGCACTAGGAAATACCCTTTGGATCCACATTTATTAATTTAAATTGATTAATCAATTTATGTATTTATATATTTATTGAAATATATGCATTTGTTGACCAGTGTAGAGCATTGATCACACATGACCAGTTTCAGTCTCAGCCCAGGACAGAATGCTGCTCACTTTCAACAAAAGAGGGCACTATTGGTCTTCCATTCTGCCTGTGAGAAAGCATAACTGCATATATAGCAGTGACCATATGAAAAAACAAATTGTTGTGAAGTAGTTAGAGAACATTGATACTGGCTATCCATGAGTCTTCTTTTTAAATGCTAATCATTTACCCATTCAGAAAAATCTGATATCAGTACAGTTGGATGGTCTAATTTGAAGAGCTACCACTTTTTTTTTATTTAACATTTGTTAACCAGGAAAGTCCAACTTGGAACAAAGCCAATTTTCAGTAGAGGCCTGCGGAGAAAGGCTCCAGATGCATGTCTTTATAATGTGGGAGGAAACCCACATGAACACAGGGAGGACATGCAGACTCCTCACAGAAGGCACCCCAGCTGAGAACTAAACCAGAAAACCTCTTGCTCTGAATGCTACCCCTGCTCCACTGTACCATCCACTTTTGCAAAATATGTTATATAATATAGTATATAACAGTGTAACAACTTACAAAATACACTTTATTATATGAACTCTTTTATATAATTATATTATATAATTATATAATTTATATAATTTGTACTTATTTTGTTTGAGTGTCATAAAGGCTTTTCATTACATAAGTGCTATTGAAGATATTTCTGAGAGAATCATACAAAACACATCTAGAAGACAGTCTTCAGCTAATACTCCTGAATTTCTATAAAGAACAAATTTATAGGATTGAAAGATATATTGCATTAAGAATTACCCTGCATGAGAAGAAACAAATGAAACTGGCTCTTATTGTTATCTAAAGCTTGCTTATGCTACATTTAACTATCAGTAATTTCTTTCACACCTGTTAGAGTAATAATAATAATAATAATAATAATACCCATTTGTTCATAGGTTCATAGGTAGGTACTAGGCTATCTGCCCGAGGGCATTTATAAGCCTAGCCAGAGTGAGTTGGCTTTCGCCGCCCCATTGATTAATTAACCAGGATGGCCCACTAGACATACATTCCCTATTCAGGGGCAACCTAAGAGCCATATCTGGCTAAGTGACTTGCTCAAGGTCAAGCAATAGGCAAGTCATGGCTGAAGGAATCAAGCCCTGTACCTGAGAAGTTACAGCTCACAACCTTAAACCTCTGTACTAACTACTGACCAAAGAAATACAGAAATACATGCAAAGCTTTCTATGAATATGTAATCTACAATGACTTATCTCATTCTACAGCACTCTATTGCATCAAACCTCCTTTTCTTGAGATGGCTATAGTAAAGGGGCTTTAACAAAACTGCATAATTTAATTCTGAGGACTGATGACCCCAAAAATAATTATATTAGTTAGGAAAATCAAGGTTGCAGCCCATGGATGAATGTTTGGAGGCCTTTGTCCCAGATAAGAACTTAATAATTATATTAGTTAGGAAAATCAAGGTTGCAGCCCATGAATGAATGTTTGGAGGTCTTTGTCCCAGATAAGAACTTTTTCATTGGAAGTTCATCTGCCTATCAGTCTTGACCAAATGGGCTTTGGTGGGATGGTCTGCAACAATGAACCATATTCACTTATAACCAAGTCTGTTTGTTTGTGTTCACTGTTAGATTATCAGTTGTGTCTTTTTGTAAGAGAAGACAAATGCTTGTGCTTTTTAAGGATGCTTTTTGTTGTACAGTATACACTAGCAATTTGCATTATATAATACATTATATAAAACAAACATTTCTTGATGTCTGGCTTAAGATTCACTATCAAATTAGGAACTGGCTACTAATTATAGGGTATGTTTTAATACAGGTTTATTATACTGCATCAAATGAAACAAACTATGGTAAAATGGAAACATATTTGCTAAGATATGAAAAAGAGAAGTACTGACAGCTTTAACATTTCATAAAATCAGTCCTATAGAGAAAATGTCAATGTATTTACTAACAATTTTTTTTGTTTTGTTTTGTATTTTTTTTAACACAGAGACCCGCCTAAAGCATTTCATTTGCCATGGAAAGCTATAGAAAAAGATGTAGCTAACAAGAAATTAAACAATAATATTTAAAACAGATACTTAATATTAAATATGTACAGAAATCGACATTTTGCTAAAGATAACTAAAGGTAAATGTTGAAATACATGAGGAAATTGGTAGAGTGCTTAAGTTAAGAGAAGACAGGACTACAAAGCATTTAAAGGCAAAAGAAACAACTTAAACAGGAAAAAGGCAAATATGAGGAATTCAAGAAGGCAGAGTTCAGCACATAAGGAAGTTTAAGAACAAAATTATTCACATTACAAAGATAACCATGTTACCAGGCTGAAAATTATGTTGATGTCATCTAATAGCTTTTTAAAAGAATGGCAAATTTGCTGTTTAATGGCCAGTGAATGGAATTTTGTGGCAGTACTTGCCCAAGTGGATTATCTATGCAAACTCTCTGCATCTGCATAATGAGGATTTAACCTGAAATATGGAGGCGTCACCAGGACAAAGGCTTCTCCAGGGGTCTCGCTAACACTGTATGTTGTTCCATGTACTGCATTTACTGAAATATAGTATTCAATGTGCTGATCTAAGTTATATGTAACTTCCATGGTATATTATTTCAGAGCATTTTTTAATTCATAGTACCTTACATTAGTTACATCAAGTAAACAGGTCTCTGACAAATCAGGCTATTTGATTCTAAGTCTATTTAAATTTGTGTAACACTGTAACTAAGACGGTTGCGACCATACAGACTGCATACATTAGTCAAGCAACTGGTAATCCACAATTAGTAGCATATAGATGCTGGCACCATTACTGCCCAGTGGTTAAAATGTCTTCCTCATACATTGGGGAGGGGTTAATCCTGATCACTTGTCACTATCTGTATTGAGGTTACATACTCTCCTCACTGATGAAAGACTACTCTAAGTGTCAGCATATAGTATTTACTCACAAGCTTACTGAGTCACTAAAACCTGTTTCAGCAAAGTTGAAAAACATTAGCTGAACTTCTAAGCCCCCCCCCCCCCCGAGGCCATGTGGGAGGACGCCTCCAACTTCTGCCAAACATATCTATATATAGATATAGATATAGGTATAGATATAGGGGTCCCTATCATAAAACTGAAAACTTGTAACACTAAAACTCATAAGATCAAACCCATTTCACTGAAATCTCATAACACTAAAAAGTGTGGAACTGTGTAGAATTGTGTAGAATGTATGTGATGGTGTCATTTCTTATCATAGGAGTTATTAGGAAGTAAGTCTTGCACAGTATGTTTGAATTGTTATGGTCAGCATCATGTTCTACCCCTAGATCTATAGATGTCCATATTTGATCTTAAGCACTGATCCTCTGTGTGCAGTGTTTTTTTCTTTTCTCCACGGTTGTGTGATCATGGAATAAGTATATATAAGTAAGGGGGGGGCAAAGCCTCTGACATGGAGAGTGCAGAGCAGCATGCTCCACTACAAAAACATGTTTATGGGTATATTTCTTGTGGAGAATGTTTCCAGTGTTATGAGTTTTCAGTTAAATCTTATGAGTTTCAGTGTTATGACACAGACTTAGATCTAGATATACACATATATATATATATATATGTATATATATATATATATATATATATATATATATATATTGATACAGACATAGATAGTCACACAGCAGTGGAAGAAGAGGAAAAGTGCACTATCCGTGAAAGTCGTTTTGCTGAAAATTCTTCAATCCTTTTATCTTCACTGTCACTGCTGCCACTGAATCAGTGGGAACCCTATTTACCCTTCTTCCTGTGTCCTGAGTCTGAGCAGAAGAATATCCTTGATGATCAGATGACTTAACCTGGATAACAAAAGAATACAAAATGTCAGTCATAAATGTCCTGGGTATGTATGGCATAACAATTTTCTGGTTAGTCTTGCTAATGGTGGACCTTATATGGAGATAAAACCTAGCTCATTCTCAATAAACAGTCTAAGAAGCATAGAGATTTTGACCACAACAATGATTAGGATACTTGATGAGGTGGGTTGATTTATAGAAGTGAATCTGGAGTCTGAGATGCACATCTTACTGCAAAAAATATGCATTACTATTTATTCATAATTAGATATTAACCTAAATATGTAAGCCTAGTCAATATTGTACTAAATCTCTCCAGCATTTTCATTTGCGTATACAGAATAAAACATGTAGGGCCCAAGACAATCAAGCCATATGTGCATTAAGCATATCTCTCAAACTCTTATTTATTTGCTTACTGTTTGGGACCCAGGTAAGTGGACTGGTCAAGAGACCCTTTAGGCCACACTCATGCTCAAAGAAAATAAACAGTGCAGGCAAATATGAGTGCTACACTTCAAATATGATAAACGGTTTACATAGTTATAAAACTTTAGAAAGTTCAATATGCACTTATTTAACAGATTTTATAGACAATGCCTTTACTAATCAAGTGAGATACATGGAAAGCTTTCCTTATAATGGTAGACACATGGTGGTTAAAGTTAAGGTCATGGTCAACCTGTGATCCCAGGTCTCTTACCACTTCATTGGTACTTAGGATATTGTTATTGATTTGATAGTGTAAAGAGACATTGTGTGTGCCGATTTGTGCCAAAGGGAATGATGATGCATTTCTTTGCATTTAGTTTGAGAGCATAACTAATACACCAGTTGCTGGTCTGTGTGAGACTGTCCTGGAGTATACTGACATAATTTGGGGATTCAATTACTGCACCTAGTTTGCAGTTGTCTGCAAACGTGGTCAGCCACAACCCTTTAGTTTTGAACTGAACTTCTGAGAATTATATACCAAACAGTAGAGGGCCCAGCACTACCCCTGTGGCACCTCATTGATAACATGTCTGCTGGTTGATGTAGAGTCACCCACTTTGATACTATGTGTCTGGTTTGTGAGCCATTTGGCAACCCGTCTTTCAGTGAAGCAGTTTACATTCAGTTTGCTAAGTTTATCGGTAAAACAGTATTGCTCTTAGAATAACATGTATTGTACTAACCTGCATGTTCTGAAGAATATGATGCCTAAAACTCAAGTCTCTCTCATTATTTAGTGACTTCAGTCCTCAATGCTTTGCTAGGAAAACTACAAAATGTCTGTAGAATGGGCTAAAACGGAGGCAAAATTTGGACATTCCATAATATTCTGCTGGACAGTTGAAACATATGGTATGAAGTCATCCAGGGAATTTTATAGCATTTGCGCACTTACAAACATCAAAAATATTACTGCATAAGCATAAAGTCCTGTGGAATGTTGAGGGAAACCTTTGGAGGACTCATTGTCCAACTTGGAAATCAAATTGCTTCTCTGAAGAAAACAGTAAAATCCATACCTCTCTACTGCCAGATTTTCACAGAATGTCCAGATTTATGGCTCATATTTTTGGTCTGTTCCTCATAAAATTTGTATTTTTCTGGTAAATCACTGGGATGAGCTGAGGATTTATGTCAGTAAATAATGACATACATTTCAGTTTCAGACCTCATATCCTTCAGAAAATGTATGCTAAAACAAACCCTGTTACTCTAGTAACTTTCTAAGTTTATAAGAGCAATAGTTAAAATATGTCCCTATTTTTTGGCCGTTGTCCTTCCATTTTGACAGGCTTTGTCCAGATTTCTTGCACTAAGAGGTCGAGAGGTATGGTAAAATCACTGTAATATGGAACAGTCAAAACTATGGGTCCAATTCCAAAAGCCTTACTGTCAGTGTAAGAGGTCACTTACACTGAGAGCAGGTCTTTGGAATCTGCCCCAGAAAAAAAAGCCTGTTTATAGATAGGCAGTACACTGAAGGAAGTCACTTACACTGAGAACACATTTTGAAATCTGGCCCTATAGCTCCAAATCTGTCCATAAATTATTGTTTTTTACAGTATAGAAATGCATTACACAGATCTGTGAGCAGAAAAAAAAAACTTTGTTAAACATTAGTATCTGTGTCTCAACATCTAGTAGGATTTAAACTCCTGATCTTTACATAGATTATCTGATTTCTCTTCAAGCCTTTTGTGGAAGGCAACTCCCATATTACAAACCGAACACCAACTTCTGCTTTAGTGATATATAAATTTTAACTGAAAATGACATCAGATGAAGAACACCAGAAAAAAACATTTATTAAAAAGTGACCACATTTCTTCAAGTTAACACACTCTTACATACCAAATAGAAATGCCGTCTAACAGTTGCATTAAAACTTTTGGAGGATTAAATATCTTTAAAAATGAAATGATATTAAATTGAACAATTTGCGTAATGCTGGAAAGAATGAAAATTGTTAAAACGAAAGCATAAATGTAAACTGCTTGAAAATAATAATGGGAATGTTATTATTGATTCTTTTCTATTTCTGCATGTGTACACACATCACATTTTAAAATTTGTCATACTTAATAATTTTTAAAAAACAACTGATATTGGAAATATCACTTAAAGTAGGTTGTTCAAATGGATTCCTGTACAGTTTCAAGTATGTTTCTTTCCTCTCCTAGAACAAATTGATATCACCTCATCTAAAGTCCATTTTAACTTATTCTAACAGAAAACACAAACGTCTTAAAAATTTGACACTGTTGGCTATGGTTAAACAGGCCATTGTTAGCATTCATTTTTCTCAAAGTCATTATACACTTGGCCACCCTCTATACTAAAGTGTGTATGGTCTTAATAATGTAAAACTCATCATCGGAAAAACACTGAGCATAGCATATTACCCTGGTCCTGTTCACTGGTGAATGTGCTTATGATTCGCATGGTGTTCCCAGGAAATGTATCCAAAACATACAGGCTTGAAACCATGAAATTACACCTTCTTTATATGTTACCAACCCATGTTATTTCTCTCTTTTGTTTTGGCAAATACTTTAAATGTACTGTACTTCTGTTCACAGAATTGTTTTACCATCCAATATTTCCCCAGTTATTCATTGCCTCTTACATTCCATTTTGTTTTCTGTAATTCTCATCACTTCTTTCACATCTAGTTAAGATGATCTTGACTGCACTCAGTAACAAAAGGCAACTCTTATAACTGTTTCATACATTGTGCTACTGCTAACCCTACTTGAGTAACTGTGGCAGAGTTATGACTTCTGTGGATATCCTCAGCCTTCATACAATCTATGAGCTTTCTTTATGTTCTTTTGCCTTATTATTGTAAAATACATCCTCAGTTGTTAGCCTTGAAGCTCTATTTATTTTATTTATTTATTTATTTATTGACCGGGGAAAGTCCAACTAGGTCAGGAACCCATGTTCAGTGGAGGCCCGGGTAGAAAACTTTCACAAGACATTAGGTATGCACAGAATAACAAGTATTTTACAAGAACTTTACAATACAGTGTGAATATAACATATTGATTATAAATTGTGGGATTATAATATCAGAGAGAAACAGAGTAATTTACAAGAATTTATTTTTGTAAATATTGAATAGGTTGAATGGTAAGAAGGGGAAATCAATAGAGGGGTACTTTTAAAGGGTTGAAGGTTAGTATAACAGTTAAGGTTAGAAAGATTAATAGTAAGAATAGTGTTGTTTAAAATAACTTATAGATCAAAAGAGTTTTCTACTGGTTTTGAGAGGTAAAAATTGAGCTAGACAAGCAAACTCACTTTTAACTTATTGATACTGAGGAAATGCATACTTGAAAAATCCAAATATTTCTTGCTTCAACTTATGTGTCTATTTTCTGTTTCATTTCATACAAGGATAGGTCACCCAAGAAGAACTCCTTACTCCGCAAACCACCATTCACTGACGCAGAAAGTGAGGTCATTATCCAGGCCTTACATCACCGTGAAGCTTTTCTCTTAGGGAAAGGAAGAGATGACCAATCTTCCCAAGAGAGAATATGGCAGCAGGTGGTCAATGGCATCAGTGCTGTCGGAGGGCTTGCTAGAAATTACTCCCAGATGTGACACCAAGCAAGTGATGTGGTAACCTCTGCACTGTTGGGTGCTGCAGTTGCCCAGGAACAGATGGCTACTGGAGGTGGTCCTATTACTGAACCACCACTAACTGAAACTGAAGAGTTCCTGTCCACTGTTGGAGATCCAGGTAGCTTTGAAGGAAGTTCACAGAGAATCTTTCATGCTGGTGCTGATGTGGACAATAGACCAGATTGACTCAATCAGAACTTCCAGGTATGCCAAATACAAGTGTCACTGTTGTATCTTTATATGCATATATCCTAGATGTCTGATATATATACAGCCAGTGATAAGTGTGAGTCAGATGACATAGTAATAGAGACATAGAGGAGGGTGTTTGGTAGGAGGAATCAAACTGTTCACTACATTTTTATAACAACATTCTTAATCTGCACATTTAATAGGGGGCTGTTCTCTTTTTACTTCATTTGCACTGTAACACTTATTGGCCTTCTTTCCTTTCCTTTCCCTTCCTCGCATCCAGGGACATTTGTATTGCAGGATTCAGCCCACCTGCTCTTGGTAAGCACACATTTGGTTATTGATATTAATGAATATAGCTCCATGACTTCTAGCCAGGGCTGTGGAAGTAGTAGGGTAACTCCTGACAGTGGTTGTTCTGGTGGTCAGGAGTAATAATGCTGAACTAACTATTCTACCATGAAAAACTCACACCTGTCCAATATGCCTTGATGTAGTGACAGCACAGTGCTCGATTGCATTTATGCAGACAAACACACATGAAAAAGAAATTCTCTTGCTCATACCACCTCACACACCTTCAAGCTGTCTGAACAGTACTGTTGGGTGCTATACATCTGTTGTTACTGGCCTAAACACTGTATAGTCTGATAGATGCATATTTCTAACTCGCACACACTCACTTCTTTGGTGTCAGCCTTGCCCTCCTACCATCCCCCCACCTTGTGCAAATGATGATGACTGTGCCTTCCCCTTTGCATGTCTTTGTGACTTAGGGTTGCATATATGTCTGATGCACATAGCAGGCAGCTAATGCTTGCTTAGCCACAAGCTTACATTTATCAATATTTATTGCAGATGAAAAGTCTTTGATTTATTGTTCCTACTAATTTGAGAATGATTGCTTATTTAACTGTTGAATTTCATTGTATTTCTGTTAGTATAGGAAGTAAAGCACTGGAAACATTAGGTGCTTCAGTGTTACTTCTTGGTAAAGCTATACAAATGAAGCTATAATTCACCTGTTCCATGTTTTATAGATGGCAGTCTATTGAAATGCTTAATGTACAGTATTGGCTCTAATACATAATTGTATATTGGAAAAATCTGACATAGGAAATACTACTGACATAACTGTACACCTCAGACAAATGGTCTCCTTAGGCATATATACATATTCCATACAAGAGTAATCAGTTATGTATTTTTTTTTCTTTACAGATTCCACACTTACTTTGTCATTACTGCAGGTAACAATTGTGTCCTTGAGGGTTGGCCCTGTCTGATCATATCAGAACACAGCCATTACATGGTTAAGTCAAGATTGTGGAGCTTGACAAATAATCAGTTTTCCTGTATGTATGTGCATAGAATCCTAGGCTTTGACCTAGGTAGTAATTCAATATGATATCCTTCACCTCTTACCAAGATCCAGGGCATACTGTGCATGCCTCCATATGCCAGCACCATCTGCAGCTGTTTTTTTTTTTTCCTCAGACTCTTCATTTGTATCTCCTGTTGCTGCTGTCCCTTCCAATGGTCCTTGAAACTGTGAACCTGCCCCTTGCTGTCCTTGTTGAAGGTGTTCCCTGAGAATTATATTGTGCAACATGGCATAGACTGAAAGTATTTTGGCAAAGGAGCCAGGGTCTTACTGCATGCAGTGCACCCCCTGATGTAACTAGATACCTGAACACATCAGTATAGATGTTTGTCCTGTACATACACTCACAACAAACAGAGAAATACAGAATAAAATTGATCACATATTTTTCTTATATGGAAAGTCTGTCCTGATTTAAGCAATCCAAACACAATTTGTATAATATTCCTCATTTAAGCATGGTCCTCATTGTATCCTTGCTCAATGGGGTTGTGTTCTTATAGGTGTCATGAGCCAGGGCTCAAGTGCATAACCTGTATTCTCTTCTAGTTGCCCGTGAGGAATATTACCCCAGCAAACCTGGTATACAGCTCACAGGTGAGCCAGATGTGTGAGTCATGGAAACTGCCTGGGTTACTTGCACAGACATTGTCGGTGATCCCTTGGGCATTACAGACAACCCAATGGTTTATAGAGTAGAAACCTTTTCTGTTGCTATACCTCCTTGCCTGTTCACCAGGTGAGGCTTTTATTTCTATGTATTTGCAATCTATGGTACTCAACACTTCAGGGATGTGTGCTACTGTGTACAATTCCTGCACAGTTCTTGCTCTCTCATGTGGGGTATGTGGGACACAGGTGTGAACCCTTGCATATCGAAGCATTACATTTAAACACTGTTGTAATTTTATAGAAGTTGATGTCTGCGACACCCCTGTGGGTCTCTGGAAAGTAACAGTAGCTAGTATATGTAATGCTATATATACCTTTGTTTGCACTGAGATGGGTTCTCCATGATTTCCCTGGGGACTAAGGTGGGGGTGGCAGAGGTTGCTTTGTTCCTCCGGTGTTTCCCTATCTACCCTGTATCTCTCAGCAATTTCTGTGTCCTGCAATTCATGATAAGTCAAGCATGGTATAAACACCCTTCCTTTTCTTGCCTGAGGTCTAGTGGCAGCATCAGCACCCTGATATAAAGCATGTTTCACATACAGCATAATGATAGCAGCAGCAACCCCTATCATGCTTTTTTTCTAGATGTAATTGTGTTGTATTCCAAAGAGTTTGGGTGTACAGGGCTGAAGTCTACACTGAGTGTACACAATTACTTTATAGTTTCTTAAATAGCTTTGCCATACTGGATTGGTTAATTAGCATGTACCTTGGCTCTCTATGCTGTCATTAGCATATCCTGCCACTTCCCTTTGTTTGGCAGCTCTACGGTAGTATAGAGCCATTTAATGAATACCAGATACTGCACTATCATGTAGCTGTTAATGAATCCAGCCCATCTGTGGATGAGCATGAAGCCAGAGAAAAGGAAAGTGAGCTCAACCAATTTCATATCCACACACAGTTGGACAGCGACCAAGCAATCAGGCTGGAGGGGAAATAAAGCTGCATTTTTATTCACAGTGAGTTAAAAGACAGCAAGTTCTGTAATTACATTTTGTCTGAATGATGGGAAAAAGTGATAGTTCTCTGATAACTAATATTCATTAGATGCCAACACACTGCATATTTTTCTTTTTCTTTTTAGTTTTTTAAACATTTTGAAGTTATCTTAGGTTGAAATATTACACTTGAAAGCATGTATCAAATACATAAATCTGAACTGGCATCAGATAAGTGTTGTTCAACATACTGATGTTTGCTTCAAGTCAATATTTATTATGCAGTAGTCTTTAGTTTGGGCTAATACAAAATGTTCTTGTTACACAGAGAAAAAATGTTCAGGCTCAACTGATAATTATCAACACTGTAAACACATATTCTGCTTTATTTATAAATGAATAAAAAGACATTTGTGTACTGTTAGTTCATTTTCAATAAACATTTTTGAGTTTTTGCATGAAATGCTTCAGGTGACAAGTTACACTTTAAAATAATTAGTCGACAAATCTGGACTGGCATTAATTCAAGATATTAATTGGTTAAATAGTGTTCATTTTTCAATAAAAGTTTTAAGCAATAGAGCAATTTGTAATGAGCCATAATAGACATATTTAATAGGTACTGAAGAAGCTTTAGCCTCTTTGGGTTGTTTAGTTTATTTGCAAATTAAGAAAAGCTTGCTTTTACAGACATGAAATGTTACTAACACATTTTTTGTTGATTAGTTGGTTAAACTATTCTTCTAGATATTTTTTATTATTATTTAACATTTCTTTACCAGGAAAGCCTGAGTTGGAATGAGACAATTTTCAGCAGAGGCCCAGAGAGCCATGCTCCAGACACGTGTTTTTGTAATGTGCGAAGAAACCACAGCATCCAGAGGAAACCCGCAAGAACACAGGGAGGACATGCAGACTCTGCAAAAAAGGCACCCCAGCCAAGAATCAAACCAGAGAACCTCTTGCTGTGTGAGATGACAACACAAAACGCTGCACCATTGCGCCATCCATGTAACAGCAATTATTAATTCCTTACAAAACAGTAAAAATAACTGGCAAAAACAGCATCATGGACCAGATGGTGTCCCGGCTGGCCCTACATGAACTCAAAGAAGAGCTAAACCCAAACATAAAACTACTGTTCAATCTCAGCCTTACTACAGGATAAAATCTTAGTACTGTGAAAGTGTTTCATTTTAGCTGTTATTTCTATAACGGTGTGTAAGGATGTTTCAAATTCAGTTCTATTAAGTAAAAATGCCATGAATGCCAGCATACTTACCTTCAGGGGGGGTTCAAGAAAGCCTACACAATAATTTTGACCATGTGCGACTTGTAATGCGATGTGCACATGTCTGTGAAAAGTTTCAGATTTCAGATTCAGTAAAATCTGTGTAGTACCAAGCAGCAGCACACAATCACATGCAAGCACAGAAACTTTTGTGGCATGCAAATTACAGCATAAGTAGCTGAATTTTATGCTAATGAAGCAAATCAACACAGTGGAGTGATCCAACAACCTCTAAAGCAACCGTGTAGACTCCATGTTCAAGTTGGCTGTGTATTGCAAAACTTTCCAAATACAGCCACGGAAAGAAGTCTACTTGGAAACAAGAGCTTGTAAAAGCTCTTACATTTGTACATAACTACCAAATACAGCCATGGAAAGAAGTCTACATGGAAACAAGTAAAAGCTCTTACATTTGTACATAACTGTCCTTAACATCTAATACCACACATATTCTGACCTAATTACACAGGGTTGATGCCAGAAAATCAGTGTAACAATCATAATTCCTTTTGCCATGACATAAATGCAGCTTTGCTCCCCATCCCCAAATAAAGCATATACTTGTAAGTAATGCAGGCTGCTAAAATGTGTAAACTTCCATGAAACAGAGTATTATACTCTAAATTAAGCATATGCAAGATGTAGCTGATGGATTACTGTCCCATTTTACTAAAACATGTATTCATCTCTTACAACACTGGGCTCCCATGAAGTTTCCCTGCCGACACATGTTACTAACCATGTAGATTATTGGCTGTCAGCATGGTGAAGATGCAAATGAGTAATGTGTAGGTATGTTCACTTCATGTATGCACTTCCACAGTGTTCATGCTGAATGCATGGCAACAATGAATGTTGACATCAGCGGGGGTGTCAGGTTACACTTGCAGAGGTGAACATTTAGGGCTGTGAAGGGTGAAAGTGCATGTAAGCAATGCACAATTCCCAAGTTCTGTGTCCTCCTCATTATTTGGTTATTAAAATGTGTGGTCTCTCTCTGGTTTATTTTTTTTTTCTTTGCCATTGTTTACATGATATGGCATTTAACTCAACCACGAGAAACAGAGGAATGAATAGTAGGTTTCTCTAGGCTGTTATGGAGCTATTCCTGTGTCAGTACACATATGTGTTAGGGCTAGAGTATAGATGGTCCTGGGTTTGACTACAGGGTGTGCACCTTTCCTTCACTTTTTAGGGTCCATGCTTGAGTGATATGAGGAGAACCAAGGAAATATAAATTTTGCCTATGCTTATCTTATTTATGCGGAGGTGTGCATAGCTCACTAATGAGCAAGCAAGAGATGTGCTTAATAGATGTTAATTATACATAAGCAGGTGAATTGCAGTTAATCAACCAATCCAACACAGTGGAGCTATTCAACAATTTATAAAGTATCCATGTAGCCTCCATCCTGTTTTTTCCTTTATCTTTCAATACCACTGGAGTAGAAACAAGGAAATTTTAACTGACACAATGCTAGGGGCTGCTGCAGCTATTCTATATCTGTATGTGCTAGAGGCTGAAGGCAATGGTGCTGGTGCTGCTGACAATAAGCCTAGGCTGAGAAGGGGAAGAGTGTTCAGGCCCAGGGTAACCTTCCAGGAGCTACATGAGCTGGAAATTGTAGAGAGGTACAGGGGGGAACGGACAGATTACAAGAACTCTGTGAGCTCTGCCACCCTCAACTGAGAGCCAGAGCCAACTAGGGGAACCCATCCCTGTGGAAACTAAGGTATGTGCAGCCCTTAGAATATTAGCTACAGGTACCGTTCAAAGACCAAATGGGGACATGATGGGTGTGTCACAGGCATCAGTCTCCAGGATCCTCCACTATTTTCTGGATGCTATGCTCATACATGCCAGTGAGCACATATTTTTCTCCTGTAGTTATGAAGACAGAGCCAGCAATATGGAACCATGTTACCATGTAGCACACTACCCTGAAGTACTGGATGACACAGATTACAATTATGAACACGTTAAGGCACCACATGGTGAGCAGGGTAGAATTTACATTAAGTTCAAGTGATACCACTTCATCAACTGCCAAGTTATGTGTAATATCCAGGGAATTATCTTTAATATGTGTGCTGGCAACCTTGACAGTGATCGTGACTCCCATATCTGGCACATATCATAGCTGTACCAGATATTTGCAAAGGGAGACATCCTACAGGGCCATTTACTGAGGAATGGTGGCTATGACCTGGAACTGTGGCTGATGACACCCATCAGAAGTGGACAAACACCCATGGAATAATACCATAATGAGTCACAAGCTCAAACTAGAAACATCATAGAGCATGTGTTTGGGGTTCTAAAGTCATGGTTCCAGTGCCTAGATATATCCGGTGAAGCCCTGCAATACAATCCATGCACATGTACACAAATATTCACAGTATGTGCTATGCTTCACAATCTGATCCTGTGGAAATAGATGCAGCAGGATCAGCAATGGGAAGGGACACATATCTCCTCACCAATGCCTAGGTCACCACAGCCTCAGTCAGAGGAAGACTCAGAGGAGGAACCCCCAGCTGCTGTCCCTGTAAGCAGATATAGGCATGCTCAGTACACCCTTGCTTTAGCTAAGTGATGATGCATAGTACATTCGCTGACCACCTAGAGACCTAATACCTTTCTCCTACTCACATACATATAGTAAAATTGATGTCAGACAACTCATACAAGCTAACCTCCCCATGTATTGACTGTGTACTGCCTGCATCAGACAGTGTCAGCCCTGAACTAACAGTGGGTCAACTGCTGCATTTGCAAGGTAAGTCCTGAACCTAGACTGTATTCTTTAATTATATTATGGTATATCCTTGCATTTCCTAACTTGGTACAGTAAGCAAGTAAATCATGGTGGATTTATACAGAAAGTACCTTAACATATGACACCAGACACTTATTTCAGTTATATTTGTCCATTAGTAATTAGTAGACCTCAGGCATGAAAGATTCACACAGTCATATCTGTGAAGAATTCTGATGTTCCCTGCAGGGCCTCAATTTAACACCACATCTTTGTACTGGTAAATCATTAAAGACAGAACTTAGAAAGTGATGATACACCTTGCAGTTTCAGACTTCAGACTTGTTTGTGTCATAACAGTAACTGAGCTTTGTCCCAGCCCAAAAGAGAAGTGCACCCTTGTTGCTGCCATAACAGTAACTCAGCTATGCTACACCCAAAAGAACAGTATATGCGCGTTTGTCTCATCCAACCTGGACTTCATTTGTTGGCAACCCCATGTCATATTATTCCCAGTTAATATCTTCTCACATGTTAAGGCCAATGATATAGAATGGCTTGCACACTGCATGTGTTTAATGATCAAGAAACACAAAAAGGAAACACAGAGCTGTAAATTTGTAATCATAATTATGACAGATTGTGTGATCACTAAGTGCTCTATGTCCAAATATAGTAAAGAAAATTAAATGTACAAATTACAGCTGATGGTCTGATAGCAGTGTACATTCCGATGCAGATGGTTGTGTGAAGAATTATTTAATTTCATTGATGCAAAGCTATTTGTGTGACAAAGAAGACTAAAGCACCCCAACCTGTTTTCTGAAGCTGCATTGGAGTGAAGGTTCAAATCCTGACATATGTAGAAATTTGTGAGGTGTGCTATCATTTTACTGTGCATTTACAGAGTTTGCATATGTTTTCCTTAGTTTTAATACGTTTCCTTTTTGTCTTCTTTTAATTCCACTTTTGCTCGATGTGCTGCATCCCAAAAAATGGTTTGGCTATGCTTATCTTGTTTGCGTGATACACAACATTGCAGGAACAGGGAAAAACAGATTGCCTAGAAAACAGACATCCAAAAACAGAAAATTGCTACATTCAATTAATGCTCTTAGCCATTGCGAAATGCGGGCCTGGAGTACAGATGGGACTGGGGTATAGTAGCATACAGTAGCACTGCGGCTTACATTTGCACACTGCTTCCCTGTGCACAAACAGGGCTATCTTGCATGTGTGTACACTGTTATCCATCACGCAAATCCAATGCTCATTGAACTATGGAATTGTATATATGATATTTTATTATTGGTGTTTATTGTCCAATTCCTTTGTATGACATAAAACTACATGTGGAAACATTGCAAACTGAGGGCACAATATAATTATATGTCATATATTTACAATACAGCCATTTGTTTCTCCCCCAAACCACCACAAACAAGCACTACAACCCTGGGGTCTCATTACTTTATCCACACAAATATCAACCACAATGCAAAGTGTTATACATAATGTTGTGTGCTCACTCATGGACAGAGCCACTTGGTGGTGCTCACAGCCTTGCTCTGCAAACCTTAAACAGCTGAGTATGCTCAGTAACGGTACATGTGTTGTTACACAGCTTGGCTTCCAAACAACCTTCGGTTATTAGGCTACTAACCTCAAATGACACTATGAAGCAATGTAACTATGTAGGCCTTCCAACCTATTGTCTCCCACATGGCCTGTCAATGTCATATACTATAAGTTCACCTGCAGTCATGACAAAATTGAACTTGTGCCATGGCATGTATATTAAATACTGTGTTATGTAATCTATGTACTTAGATAGGCAGGGGTTCTATTCTCACTGTAGTCAACTGTGTGTGTCTACAAAGAAGACCAGAACTGTATATCCCACAGTTTTTCTCCAATGGCATGGCTTGCCAGTTTTTTAAAACATACACAAGCCTACACATCCATTTCATGCAGGCCTCCCAACCTCATGTCTCCCACATGACCTGGCAATGTCATCTACTATACGTTCGCCTGCAGTCCTAATAAAATCACACTTGTGCCGTGGCATGTGGGTTATGTACTGTTTTGTGTAGTCTGAGTACTTACATAGGTAGGGGTTCTATTCCCATTGCACTCAACTGGGATGCATGTGTGTGAGAGAGAGAGTTCTTGCTGGACTTTATAGTGAGCCTTTTACAGCAGCCTGTGGGACACTATCTTGTCCTCAACAGACACTGCCAATGTTATCATCTATAAAGTGTTGTCTGACAAACTCCAAGTTGGACTTGAGCAGTGGCGCTTACATTAAGTACTGAGTTCTCCAGTGTGTAGTTAGATAGGTAGTGGTTTTATTCTCACTGCAGTCAAATGGGGGGTTGGTGTGCATGTGTGTGAGGTGTTGCTGGACTTTACAATGAGCCTTTTAAACCAGCTTGAGGGCCACTGTTATCTTGTCCTAGACAGGCACACATCAGTCATTACTAGATTATACAGTAAACAAAATAAGCTGTTGTCTACAAAAACAAAAGTTAGAACCCAGAACTGGAAGACCACCCTCCTCAGCCTAAGCAAGCAAATAAAACAAGATAACCATAAGAAACAGACAAAAATGGTACCACTTCCACAAAACAGCAGGTAGATTTATAAGGACAAGCGAAGGCAGGAATAAATCCAACAAGTTTAATAGCTCAGACAAGAATTAAGTGCTTTTGTAACCAGTACTTCATCAGAATTAGTACAGCAAAAAATACACCATCTTTATATATCCCTCCCAGCAGGTCACATGATACATTACACATTACACAGTTTTTCATGCAATTAAACAATTAAAATCCAGAACAAAACTCTCGAGAACAAGCTCATAAGGACATTGAGTACACTAAAAACTAAACTAATGTGCAGGAAAATCTACTTAAAAATGTGTTACAGAAATATAAAAAATCATCAAATGTATTAATATGTCGTATAAACTGTTCAAACTACGTATGTCTTCACTTTTAAAACACTATATATTGACACCCCTTCATTCAGACCTGGGGGAGTAGTAGAGTTCAACCTAAACGGCCAACGCAACTCCCTTTCCTCCAGGATATCTTCCCATGGCCCTCCCCTAAGGTCTTGTAACAATTGTTCCAATACAAAGAAGCGGAAAAAATGCTCTGGAAACTCTACAATTTGTTTAGCCAAAACATTTTTTTATGATCCTGTTTCCTTATGTCCGCTCTATGCTCATATATGCGCTCCTTGAATTTTCTTTTGGTCTTGCCCACATAGTAGCCCTTGCATATTTGGCATATTGCTACACAGACCATCCTAATACTGTTACAATTACTGAAACCACTGGGTCTACTGCACATGTTGTTAATGGAAATAGTGTCACTCTCTAAAATGTCAGTACAACAGCTGCAGAAGCCACATTTATAAGCACCCACTCTCTTGTCACTGTGTACATATGCACAATGAATGGGAACAAGTTCCAAATAGTTTTTTATGGTCTTACCTCTTCTATATACCACTATTGGACATCTCCCTATTTTCTCCTCCATTTCTTTAAAAAGGGAAAAAAATCTTCTAGTTTGTAACTAAAATACCTCTAATCTGGTTGACTTTGTTGCAAAAGTTAGTGATAAAAGCCTGTTTCCTCTTGGATGCCTCATTGGTCCCCCTAATAACTACTTCAGATATAGAGGCATATGTGGAATAAATTAAAGGGACGATGTCCCCCTACTCCTTTTTTCCATAATATCATCATAGATGGGGTCAATTAAATTCTCTGGATACCCCCTCCTGTGGAACATGTCCCACAATTTCTCACATTCCTCAATCAAATTTTCATGGGTGGAAATCATTCTTGCCACTCTGACATAAAAAAAAATGTCTTTCGGCTTTTCCCAGTTAGGGGTCGCCACAGTGGAACTCCGGTCTGCTAATGATTGGCAGTGGATTTTTTATGGAGCCAAGGTGCCAGCCTGAATGCACACCCATTCACGCATGCACCTACCTGCATGTCTTTATACATCACTCGACCATGGGGAGGACATGCAGACTCCACACAGAAGGCGCTCCAGCTGAGAATCAAATGGGAGAACCTCTTGCTGTGAGGCGACAATGCTGACTGCTGCACCACATACTGCCCTTTAATGATACCCATTTTCTGGTGCAGGGGATGGTTGCTCTCAAAGTGTAATAGACTGTTACTATAGGTGGGTTTTGTATGTATGGTACTGATACATCCAAATAGTTCATGTTCTCATAATGGGCACTATGGGTAAACCTAAGGAAATGTGTGGAAGAACTGATGAATTCCATAAATCCATCTATCTCCCCCATGGATCTATCCCAAACAATAGAAATATTATCCAGGAAAAGGAGCTATATCTTCCATGGTTTCACTATGTAGTGGCTAAAAAGGCTGCACCTTTCCCATTGTAATAACACAATGTTTGCAAATATGGGGGCACATGATGCCCCCATGGCACCCCCTTCTTTTGCCTAAAATACTGCCCTTCCAAAAAAATGAAATTGTATTTCAGAACCCATTTCATACATAAAACTAAAACATTGACAGTATCATTACTGAAATCAGTGTATTCAGACAGAAAGTCATGAAACATTTGAGCTCTTGTTCACGTGGTATAGTGTTGAAAAGTTCAATAACATCTACAGTCAGAAAAACACAATCCTTTGAATATTCCAACTCCTTCATTTGGAGCAAAAAATCCCACGAGTATTTGTAAATGTGATTAAAAGGCTCTAAGCAATTTTTCAACAGAGTAGCAACATAAACACCAAGGGGGTGGGTTTTAGATTTTCCAGCATTTACTATAGGTCTCATAGGGGGGTCAGTGGTGCACTTGTGAATCTTGGGAGCAGTGGCAGAGGGAGTGATTATATCACCTAAGAAGAACTGCTGGGGATGGTAGGTAGAATTGTCACTGCACTGTGGGTACACATCTACACTGGATAGAGGCACTGCTCTCCATCACTATACTGAATAACACAAGGAGAAGCAGCCATCAGACATTGCAGCCATTGGTGCAGTGAGGTGAAAATGATGACAGTCCAGTGGGTAAGAACTCAATTCTCACTGTCACCCAGCTTGACATCCATGGGTTTGTGAGGTCCACACCCTTACCCCAACTATGGTGTTCACCCACCCCTTGTTCAGACATACCTATGTCCCTTCTCCAACATTCCTATCTCTCTCCAAAAAAAAGGCACCTGTCCCAAAAAGAAAATTGTCCCATATATGGCTCTCCATGTTGCAAATGTGTCTACTTGACACACTTGATTTGGTCTAATTGTTTATACAACATGCTTACATTATTGACACCATTCAGCTAATATTCTGTACATATGATCAGTTTTCAGGGCACATTCTTAGTATAAGTCATATATATATATATATATATATATATATATATATATATATATATATATATATATATATACATACAATGCATACATGTGTTATCCACCCACCCCAAGGAATACAACCATGGGGGCTCAGTATTTGTTACACACATATGTCAATCACACTACAAAGTGTAATATATAATGCTGTATGCTCCCTCATGGACAGGGCCAGTCAGTGGTTTTGGCAACCTTGATCTGCTAAACTCAAACATCCAACTATGCTCAATAAGGGTACTTGTATTTAAGTTGATTTTTCTGTAGCATAACCATACAGTTAAGCTAACGGCCTCATATGAATCAATGAATCTATGTACCTATGCAGGCCTCACAACTTGTCCTCCACATGACCTGCTAATCTCATCTAACATAAGTTCATCTACAGCCATGTATAGGACTTGTGCTGTGGCGCTTGCATAAAGTACTGAGTTCTATAGTTTGTATACCTTAGATAGGTAGGGGTTCTATTCTCACTGCAGTCAATTGTGTGTGTGTGTGTGTGTGTGTGTGTGTGTGTGTGTGTGTGTGTGTGTGTGTGTGTGTGTGTGTGTGTGTGTGTGTGTGTGTGTGTGTGTGTGTGTGTGTGTGTGTGTGTGTGTGTGTGTGTGTGTGTGTGTGTGTGTGTGTGTGTGTGTGTGTGTGTGTGTGTGTGCGTGTGTGTGTGTACTCAGCAAAGTACATGTGCTATCCTGCAGTTACTTCTCCAATGGCATGGCTTGCTAATCTTTTTTATACTTGCAGAAGCCTACACATCCATTTCATGCAGCCCTCCCAACCTCTTGTCTCCCACATGTCCTGTTGATGTCATCCACTATAAGTTCCCTTCAGATATAAAAAAAGTCAAACATTTGATGTGGCACTTGCATATAGTACCGTGTTCTGTAGTCTGCGTATTTACATAGGTAGGGGTTCTGTTCTCACTACAGTCAACTGTGGGTGTGTGTATGACAGATATTACTTGACATTGCAGAGATCCTTCTACACCAGCATGCAGGACGTTTTTATCACCATATGCTTAACAGACAATGCTAATGTAATTAGATATATTGGATTACTGTATATACAATAGGTTTATAGGAGGTTACAAGGTAAAGGATTGTTGACAGGTATGGTTTCAGTATGTCTGATGGGGACAGGGGGGTGAAGAACCTAAACTCTCTGGTAGCAGGTTGGCAACATCCTCAGGGTCAGTATGAGTGGTGCCAACCACTACTAATTCAGCACAAAGCTGGGCCTTCAATTTTAGATTTCTGATGTAGCTAAAGAATGCCTCCTAATTATCTTTAGCTAGGGATGCTACTTTAGGATTGTATATGGCTTTAGAGGACTTTTCAGGATAGCTAATTTTCCTATTTAAGCTGTGGAGGGTGTCCTTCTTCTGCTGAGTCAGTTCCCTCTTTTTCGTAGATATTACTTTTTTCCACTTGTATAATCTATGTATGCTTGATACCCACCAGGGTGGTGTGTTTTCTGTGAGGAACTTGTTTTGATCCATTCACATTCAGCTGACTCTGCATTTGTATAGCTGCTTGTGCAGGCCATTTTTGTACACCTCTGTATAGCAGTCATTGTTGACAGTGGTAGCAGGGGGTTTGCAACTCTTTGTGGCATCAGTTAGGAGCCTATAGTTTGCTTTGGATAAATGTTTCATCCTTTCTGCTGTTGAGGGGGTTCAGGGTATGATTGTGAATATAAGCAAGAATGAATTGTGATCTGACCTGACCAAGGAGGCCAACACACAGGGGTTAATGCAGAGAACCATAATGTTGGTCAGTACTAAGTCTAGGACATTCAAGCCCCTTGTGAGGGTGCAGACTATCTCTTACACAGCATGTGAATTAACAAAGTCCAAGAACCTTAGGATGAATGTGTCTGTCCACATATATGACTCTAAATCGATGGAAGGATAATTGAAATCACACATGACTAAGGTGTTTGGCTGTCTAGTGAGTGACTCAATTAGTTCCAGGTGGGCAGAGTGGTTCATGGTTGGGAGCCTGTTGTTATCAATGATAACAGGTGTTGTGGTGTATTTGTCTTTAATGAAGATGTATACACCTCCACCTTTGGTTCTTTCATGCTTATTTTGATGTGTGAATGTATGGAAGGCATTGTACCCCTGCATGGCCAGAGTGCTTTCTGCAGTCTTGAACCATGTCTGTACCACTAAACAGACATGGGCATCTTCCAAGATAAGGAGTTCTTCCAGTGAGTTCAGTTTCTGATTTACAGTCCTTACATTAAGCAACATAACCTTCAGTTTGTCTGTGGTGGATTCTTTTACATTGGGACTTTAGTTGTTCTGATATTGCCCTTAAAAAGGCCACAATGTGGGAAGCAACCGCCTTCATATAATACAGTGAGGTATGTCTCCAGTCATTCACTGCAACATGGACTATGAAAGATTCATAATGGTACTTGTTGAGAGACTTGCATAAGTGCATGATCTGATGGACCCTGGCACCTGACAGGCAGCTGACTGTGACCTTCTCCTTTTCCAGTCTGGTGAGGGGGACATCTGTGTGTCTCACTATGGAGTCACTTATGAGCAAGACATTTGGTTTTGAGGTGTTTTGCCTGAGGGGCTTATTGGCTGAGACACTGGTGTGTGTATTATTATGTGTAGTGAATTCTGTTGGGTCTGCACTGTGTGTAATAGATTTGCACTTGGGAAATCTCCAATCTTTAGTTAGGTTTCTAGCAAGTAGCTTCATGTATGTGGGTTTATGTGTTGTAAGCTTATGTGCAACAGGTGACTTGTGTGTGTGCTTACAACATGTTTGACATCTGGTTTGTTATGTGGGAGAAATTATTCCAAATTCATAGTATAGCTACAGCTCTCACATGTATTAGTTTGTTTTAGCAGTAACTGGTTGTCAGTATACACAAGGCAATTGCTCTGTTGCCTTGGGATGCCTATGTAAATCAGGCTGTTTGGAGAAATGGTTGGAAATTGCCTATCCATTATGGAAAGTATATACTGTAGTAACTAGTGGGAGTGGGCTAGATAGACCAGGTTTTGGTGTAAGACTAACAAAATGTGTCTATCCCATGGAGGGATAGGGTTACAAAATGTGTAAATGTTTCACAATACACAACTGAGTTGCTCACTGCACAGCAGTGCAAGCTCTGACCAGCTACAGTAAATTGAGTGCAAACACCCCAAAATACAACACTGGAATACAAGTGAAGTTAAACTATTTTAAACAAGCAAAAAAGGGAAAAGCCAACAGTGACCCTTATTCCAGAAATCCCCAAGTCAGATGAGTTCTTGGCTGCACAGTTCTGCCAAAAGGGTGCAGGGGGCCCTTGTTAATGTGTTGGGAGGGTGGCTTAATGGTTAAGGTGTTTGCCTTACAAACACAAAGTGCAGGGTTTGAGTCTCACAAGGGATAATTGGCTAGGCTTACAATGGCTCACAAGGGCAGTTAGCCTAGTACTAATCTATGAATCTATGAATAAAATGTTTGGTTTTATTGCTCCAATGATACCAAACAGTCTAGATTCAGCAAGCCTGAATCAAGCTTATACTATAAAATACAGAAGATCTAGAAATCCAAAGTGCAGAAAATCACAATCACAACAGAAGAACAAACAATGTAAATAAAGCAGCAATTCAGTAGAATACTCCAGCAAGCATGAATACAACAACCCTTCCTAGTGTGAAATAAGTGGTCTGGAACACAAGTGCTTAAACCAGAACTAAGACACTTTTAGAAAAACAGACACAATAAGCCTTCAAGCAGCAATTCACAGCTTAGAAGGGTGTAGGCTATCTTCTGCTGCCACAAGACTCTACACCACAAACCTTCCTAATGTACAATAACTGGATTAGAGGCCAAGTGGTTCAACCATAACAACCACAATAATCACTCAACCAGCATTTCACATCTCAGTAGGGCGGAGACTACCCTTTCCTCCCACCAGATTGTAGGCTACAAACATTCTTAATGTAAAACTGGCCTGAAGCCCAAGTGCTTAAACCAAAAGTAATAGGCTTAGAATAATAATTGCAATGCATTGTGATACCAGACAGATGACAATGACATCTCTTTTGATCTATGCATATATATCATGTCATGGTTAGTAGGCCTTGTGTTATCTTGATGAGAAAACCCTGTGGTCTGTCCAGTTGCTGCATGTGTCTGGTGAAGTCCCTGCAAAAGAGAGCATTATACTGTATTACTGTTCTGATGAGTTTGACTACAGTGCTGTCATACAATCTTGAGATCAGCACGTGATGGCGTGTCTTATGAAGTGCACCATACATATGTACTGGAAAACATTAGAGAGAAAGGTTATAAAGTAATGACACACATTGCAGTTCCTGACTTCATGACCCTTACAAGAGAATACACTAGAAAGTACTGTCATGATGATGCTATCCACTGTATCACATGGCAAGGCAAATATAACAGACAGGTACAATTATCAGTTCAACAACACAAATACAGATATACTAAGCACTAATGTAGATATGTACTCTGTGCATCAGACACAAAGTGTTTGTATGCCTGAATCCAAAACACAGAAAACAAGGATATGGCACAGTTATCATTACTTGCATTGGGTACTTGGGGGGCAGGAGGCCTAGGCTTACACAAAAAGTTGGTGAGTGTGTAAGGGCGAAAGGGAAGCAGGCAGGCTGTGTGTGTGTGCATGTGTGCGTGTGTGCGTGTGTGTGTGTGTGTGTGTGTGTGTGTGTGTGTGTGTGTGTGTGTGTGTGTGTGTGTGTGTGTGTGTGTGTGTGTGTAGGGGTCCTCCATGTGAAAGTGGTGTGTGAGATTCTGCATGAACATAGCCAAGCTCAGTGCTAGCTGTAGATTTTGGTATGTCGGGCAGGGGTGATTCATGCATGGTAGAGGTGGCAATTCATCATTGTCACCCCCGACCATGGGAACTGGCTCTGCCAGGAGTTGCACTGGCACCTCCATGCCTAAGGTCAGATGGGGTACTGCTACCTGAGTTTGACCAATGTCTGCTGGATGTGCTCCCTTCATGGGAACTCCCAGGACCATGACCCAATGGCCTGCTATATCTGGGTGTGGACAGCACAGTCCCCAATGAACCAGCAAAAGTATTGCCTCTACACGAGTGTGATTGGGAATGTGCATGTTGGCTCTCAGCAAATGTTGTGGTTGACCTACACGCATGAGGATGCCGTTCTCCTCTCAGCAGATGTTCCATCACAGACACTGCTCATTCCATGATAGAAACTCCTTGGTCCATCACACACACAACCCTCATTCTAATGTGTTATTCATCTGATCCAGGGAATCGGTGACATGGTGGAATCAGTCACTCATGTCAGATTCTGAACATCCACAGCCCTGAAAATTTATCTGGAGCACCTTTCTGAATGCATGATGACCCTAAACATACATTGAGTGATACATGAAGAGCCACCTGCATCAGGTAGAAAAGGGACAGCAGGCACCCTGCGACCACCCCTATCTACCCTCCTGCATGGCACCTCACCAACACTTTGGCTACAGCCATACTCAACAGGCACTGAAGCTACAGTAGCCACACTTCCCTGCTCAATGTCATTGCCCTCCACCTGCCCTATATCTGTTGGCTCAGTGTACTGGGTAGGTGCGAGCCTATTGGCTGTGTCCAGGGAAAAATAAGGGGGTGGCTGGATGTCAACCTCTGTGTCAGATTCAACCTCTGCCCCCCGATTATGCCTCAGTTTTGCCACCATCATCATTAGTGTCTGATGACACTCTGACATCAGGTGGCAAAGGGCCCACACTCCCACTGTCATGATCACCTGTGATAAAAAGGGGGAAACACAGGCATACATTAATACTTGCACTACTATGGTGAAATATATGATAAACAGCTAACAGTGCTACCACTATTACAGACAGTACAGCAATACACACAACATACCTAAAATGACACATTAGATGTCTAGAAATTGATCTGCACTACTGAAATAACTTGATTTGGCTTACCACCTGCAGGAGGCCTGTGTTACTGGATTCCTGATGTTCCTGAAATAAGTTAACCAAGAGGTAGGACCAACATCATCACATTTAACAGTATTGTAATGGTACTGCATGTACTCCTCTTAATTAGCATAATGTTTTTCTTTAACAAGAACGTGGCTGACAACTCTAAACTGAGCTTATCACTAAACTAATATTCAATCCCCCAAAAAACACATATGACACAAACTGTTTTACTATACAGAAATATTGAACTGTGATATAACAAAGCCTACAGGGAAGCTCTTCCTGGGACTGAGCAGGAGTTGCACCCATATCAGTGACATATTGTGAGCCACACTCCTCTGAGTTGTCCTGTTGCAGAAGATTCACCAGGAATTCCTCATTGGGGTGAGAGGTTGTTCTACAGCAGGCCCACCCATGGCTACCCTCTGGTCTTGGGCAACAGCAGCTGCCTGCCTCCGTACAGATGTTAGCATGTCAGTGGCCCTGTGGCATGCCTGCTCAAAAGTATGGCTGTGGCCAACCATGACATTTATGTTAGCAATGGTTTGCTGCCTTATCCTCAACCTTACTGGCATACTTGAACGACCCCTTCCAAGAAGAAAAGTGCTGTGTTGATAAAGCATGTCCACTATGATTGTGTCTTCTACCTCATTGAAGTGACACTTTTGGTCCTATAACACAACAGAATGATAATGCATATAACGGTCACATAACTACAAAGTAACTGTTATGATAAAACAGTTAAGCTAGGCAGTCAGTAGTACCAACTGGAAAACATAACACATATGACATATTTGAAATACTAATAACAGGCTGGATGAAAAACAAGGAGAATAGCAAGGGCAACATATCCTTGTAGCCCTTGCTACAACTCAACTGTGCCACCACCCCAAAAAAGAACAGTCTATTCTAGTTTGTGACATAACAGTAACTTCTCTTTGCTTTCTCCACCCACTAAAGAACTGGCACATGAACCATTTTGCTAAGAAAACATGCTTGAACTGATAAACATGCATTCAAAGCACCTGTTCCTGAAACAAAAGGTAGCCTATCACCCACAAGAAGAGTGGTTTCTGGCCCAGAAATTGTAGTTTATTGGCTGTTCGGGCAGTTTTTACATCTCTTTCAACTTTCTGGTTTAAAAGCCCACATTTGCACTTGTTCCCCTCCTTTCCTGTAACTAGTCTAGTCCTGATACAGATTTGCTTTATCCAGGACTGTTTGTAAGGTTCTGAGCAGTGGCAAAGTCTGTTCTTCAAATTTTCCCTTAGATCTGCTAGTTCTCCCTCTCCTGCACTTTTACTAGCTTATTAGTCTAGCACTTTACCAGACTTCTTGCAGCAAATATGTAGCACACAAAAGTGCTACCAGCACTAAATGATCTACAAGGAAACAGCTCCAGTACTTATTATTAATTTCCACCCCTTCAGGCATGTCTAAATGTCATTTCCCTGTGCTTTCTCCTATTAACCCGGTGAACTTGGGCATCTGGAGGCAATGTAGCAACTGCCTCATGTACACTGACAACCCTCTCCTCTGACCTCCCTACACTCAGACTTGCAAGAGATGTACTTATATATCCAAACTGGAAGCCAGCCACACACTCTCCAACCAAGACTGGAATAGATGGTCAAGAGGAGAAGGTCAACACGTGCACCACACCACATGGAACACATAGCCCTCCAGAACACACACCAGCACTGCCTTCATATAAAAACACAAACCACACACCCATCTTCACAGAGGCTCTCAATAAAAATCTACCCAAACAGTAGAGACCTCCAAGGCAGAAATGCACATGACCACCACAACACTAATCACAAGACACATAACTCTCCTAAACAGTGTGCCACTCAACCAAAGCCCTTAAGGCAAAACAGCTTGTACAACACACTAGTTATAGGTGACTTGATAGTGAGGCACACTGATATCCCACTCACTAGGCTGAATAAGGAGAAAGTAACAGTAAGCTGCCTGTCAAGTGCCAAGTTCCACCACATAATGCACGCCCTCAGGTCCCTCAACAACAGGTACAAATATGACTCTGTCATTGTACATGTGGGTGTGAATGACCTGAGACGTACCTCCCTAGACTACATGAAAAGAGACACGGAGGAGCTCTTGGATTATGTAGCCCAGGCGGGTATGATCCTAGCCCTGAGCAGCATCCTACCATCACCCAGAATGATACCACAGTACATGCAGAAAATGATTGATTTCAACAATTGCCTAAGTTTCTGTTGACATTCTAAGGGGATCCAGTATCTGTCTTCCTGGGATGACATGATTGAGAGACCTTGATGCTTTGCAGAGATGGCCTGCGTCTGTCACCCCCAGGCTTCCGGATACTGGCCAAGGCTCTTGCCACCCTATAGTGCCTTTTTTAGGTGGTGTTCCAGAGACCAAATTATCCCCATAACAGCTACAAACAAATGCAATCTGAGGGTCATGCTGTTCAATGCTAGAAGTCTAAATCTCAAAATGCACTTGCTCGAAGCACTCCTTAAAAAGGAGTACATTGACATTTGTGCTGTAACAGAGACCTGGTTCAAGGCAACAGAAAGCACCCCTGCACTGCCAGGCTATAACTCATTCCACACCTTTCGTCCCTAGACCTTGGACCAAAGCTCCAAAGGTGGTGGTGTTTTCATATTCATAAAGGATGCGCACACCTCCAGACTGGCAGCCCAACATAACACATCAGAGATACTTCAGGTGCAGCTAACATTGAGTAAGACAGCGATTCAGGTTGTAACCTGTTATAGGTCCCCAATCATGTCTCAAAACTCACACTCCATGTTCCTAAGCACCCTGTAAAATATTAGGGTCCAACCTAACATTCTCATATTGGGCAACTTCAACTACCCCTCCATTAACTGGGAAAACTATTCATGTACCAATACACCTGCCCAACATTTCCTGGAATTCATTAATTCCAATGCCCTGGACCAGCTCGTTCTTACCCCCACTAGAGGTAGCAACATCCTTGACCAAGTCATTACTAACATGGGCGACCATTGCTCTACACCAATAGTCAACCTCACCCTGATTAGATCCAACCACAAGCTAATAAATTTGGAAATCCATATCCCTTCCAGCCACCACCCCCACAAAGGTAACCACCATGAAAAACTTCTCCAAAGCTAACTTTAGGCTCCTAAAAAACAAGGTGGCTAACTTCACAGCACCCATTCAAATGGAGAATAGTTGGATGACCGCCGAATCATACACCAATGCACTGTATGAACATGTACACAAATACATGGATCTCACCATACCTAACAGAACCAAGACTTTCTCCTCCAAAAAAAGGAAGACAATTTGGTGGTCGCCTGCCATAAACAACTCTACAACAGAAGGAGGAAACTGATGCGGAATAAGGTAAAGTCCCAAGACTGGAAAAAACTTCCTTATCAGCCTCAAGAAAAAGTTGAGATCCCTCATTAAATCCTCTAAAGCTAGCTATGAAAACAGAATTGCAGCAGATAGTAAAGACAATCACAAAGCCTTCTATAGTTATGTGAAGAATCTCCATGGCAATACCCAGATTTGCTCTGAGCTACTGCACAATGGTACCTCCTATACTGAGCCAACAGATATTGCCAATATACTGGCCGACTGATTCAGTGCCAACTTTACCCCCCCCCGAAAGGACCAATCACAATACCAGTAGATTGCCAGACACCCAGTATTTCTGCTGCATAGGTTAAAACAGCACTGTCCAAGGCCAAGAATACAGCTTCTATGGGACCTCACAATATCCCAGGCTGTGTTCTACATAAACTACAAAGTGAACTGGCACCTCACCTGTGTGCCCTGTTCAATCACAGCCTCACCTCAGGCTTTGTCCTTACTGATTGGTGTACTGCTACAGTCATCCCACTCCAAAAAGAAGGAGTGACTACAGGCCCTGGTAACTATCGCCCCATTAGCCTGAGTCTGATATGCAAAGTTATGGAATGCATCATCATGGACCTAATAAACAAAGATATAGGGAATCTCCATACTCTGGATCTCACACAGTTTGGTTTTGTGAAGGGTAGATCATGCCTGCTCAGCCTGGTCAACTTCTTTAAGTCAGTCACCAGAGCTGTGGATGAAGGCAAGGTGGTTCATACAGCCTACCTTGATCTGGCCAAGGCCTTTGATACCATTCCCCACTCAGGAATCATAGAAAAACTCAATAAGCTAGGTATCAACCCCTATATCACTAGGTGGGTTGCAAATTGGCTCACAGATAGAACCCACAGTGTGAAAGTAGCTGACTGCAAGTCAGGCTGCCAACCAGTAATGAGTAGAGTCCCACAGTGTTCGTCCCTGGGTCCTCTCCTGTTTGGTATCTACTTCTCTGAAGTCCAGGTCAACATAAAGGGACTCTGGCTGACAAAGTTCACAGACAATTGCAAGTTGGGAGCTATTATTAGCTCCCCAAGTGATGTTGACATCATACAGAAAGGCTTCACTGAGACCAATGACTGGTGTCAGAACCATGGCCTTAAGCTTAATGCCAGAAAATGTGGCATCATCCCCTTCAGGAAAAGCCCGGTTCCCATGAATTACCACATCGATGGTTGTCCACTGAACACATAAGGAATTATAAGAGATCTGGGAACACAGGTTGACAGCAACCACTCTTTTGACCACAACATTGCCAGTGTGGTCAGAAAATCCTTCTATGTGGCACATCTCATTACTAAGGGTTTTGCATCCAGGAAGAAAGAGGTCATTGTCTCCCTCTACTTTTCCCTCATTAGGCCAATCATCTAGTACAATTCCCCATATGGCATGTACCTCACTAGACACCTGCAATGACTGTAGAGGCCACAAAAGTACCTCACAAAGAGGATCCAAGGCCGTAAGCACTTGTCCTACATGGACAGACTCAAAAAACTCCAACTATTCTCTGTCTCATACAACCTACATAGAGGCGATCTCTGCTTGACTTACAAAGCCATGTCTGACCCAGCTCTGTTAGAAATGCTACATCTAAAGAAATCCCAATCCCTCCACACCACAGGCTCCAGAGACCTCAACCAAATTACTACAATAACATGCTGGAGGGACAGCTTCATAACCCAGAGACTGCCCATGCTATGGAATAGACTTCCCATACATGTCAAACAGAGCAACTCACTGGCCTTCTTCAAGAAGAATCTTGATGAATGGATGGGAAATAGAAAATTCACCCCGGGGATCACTCCAGTAACTCTACTCAACAGAGGCACTGGGAACTAAGGTCAGGTGGCATGATGCCAGGGTAATTCTATGGGCTAGGCTTGTAAAGGCTCCAGGGCCATTAGCCTAGTACACACCTATGAACCTATTTGTACATATGTATCACACAGCTTACTATTTTTATGTATTGTCAATCATTTGTACTTCTGAAATGGCTTGAAAAACATGGCCATGCCATCAGTACAGCTTATGAATTATGCAGGTAAATAAAATGACATACCTGCTGGCATTCAATAGTCCTCTGTAAAGATAGCTTGGGAAATATTTTGCTTTGCTGAACATGTAGCAAGTATTCTCACCATCAATTTGGCTAGCTACACATTTGCCTTTTTATAATGGAGTAGGTTTTTAATTGACTGCATCTGTCTAGACTGTGTTTCAGAGACGCTAATTGCAGCATAAGCAGCTGAATTGCATGCCAATCAACCAACCTGGTGGAGCTATTCAAGAAGTTATAAAGCAATCATTTCAACTCCATACTGTTTTTTCCTGTGGATCTCAAAAGTAGTGGCGTACAGACACAAAACGTCTACACAGACAGAATGTTATGAGCTGCTGCTGCTGCTTAACTCCATTTGTGTGTGCTACATGCTGCAGGTAATGCTGCTGCTGCCAATAGGCCTAGGCCAAGACAGAGAAAACTTTTCAGGCCATATTTAACTTATCACAACATACATGACATGGACATTGTAGAGTATTACAGGGTGGATGGAGACACAATATAAGAGGCCTGCAACCTCTGCAAGTCTCAACTTAGAACCAGTGCCATTACCTCCATGTGTATTGCCTGTGTACTGCTTGCATCACAGTCAGCCCTGAACTAACACTCTGTCAACTGCTGCATTTACAAGTTAAGTCCTAAACATGTGCTGTATCGTATGATATTATGACATGTACTTGTATTTCATCACTTGGTACAGTAAGCAACTACAAGGTGGGCAATTTGTACAGAAGTTAATGTCACATGTGACAGCAGAGAGTTATTTGACTTGTTTGTGTCCATTAGCAAGTAGTAGGCCTCAGGCCTGAAATATTCACACATCGATACCTCCCCAAAGTAATGATGATCATGTCATGCCATCATTTTAGCACACTATGTTTGAAATGGGAAATCATAACAGAAGAAGTTTGAAAGTAATGAGACACATACCAGTTTTCGGCTTCACCACACTCACAAGATTAAACCAGCAGGATGCAAGACAAGGAGAGTAATAAGAGCAACATAGCTTTGTTTGTGCTACAACAACAGTTCAGACTGGTCCCCCCACCCTTGAAAGAACATTATGCCCTTGCATGTTCCATGACAGGAACCCACCTTTGCTCCCCACCCCCAAAACAACAGTTTATGTTTGAGGCATCCAACCTTCCATTAATTTGATGGCAACTGCATATCATATTGTCCCCAGTGAATATCCTCACAAATTTTAAGGTAAATATAGACTGGCTTACACACTGCATATCTCTGTGTACTGGTCAGATAACTGAATAATGACCAAGAAACACAGAAAGGTAGGACACTGCTATATATTTGCAAGGAATTATCATAGCAGGTTGTGTGATCAGTATGTTCACTACATCCAAATATATTACAAACAATACATTTACAAATAACAAGTCATGCCTTGATATCAATGTACATTCAGTTGCAGTTGGGTGTGCAAGGAATTATGTCATGGATTTGTTGCAAAGGTGTTTAGGGGGCAAAGATGGATAAGTTCCCCATCCTGTTTTGTGACAGTGTATTGCATTGAGAGTTGGGATCCAGACATATGTAGTCATAGCTCGTGTACTAACAGTTTCTACTCTGTATGTCGTAGACTGATTTTCTGCATTTTAACTAATTCTCCATGTTTTATGCTTTTTTCCTTTTTGTTTTTTTTTTTTGTTTGTTTTGTTTTGTTTGTTTTTTGGGTGGGAGCACTGTTTGCGTGATGCACCACTTAGCACAAATGGCTTTGACCATGTGCATTTTGTTTGCACCTAGAGCAGCACTGCACAAACTGGATGAATGGAGCACCCAGGTAGCAGAAAGGACCCAGACAGCCAGAAAAATACACCAGACTGGCCATCTTGTAAACACATTTCCTGGAAGTGCTCATTCACGAGTAATGTGACAGCATTATGGTAAGTGATGTGCTACACTTTCAAATGTTGCAAATCCAGAAAGTTCACACTCCCAGTAGGTGTGATACCTGCAATTGGCAGGAAAATATAATTCTACATTGGTCTTCATCTTTTTTTTTTTTCCAAATTTTTCGGGTTTCTAATACAATGATGGGAATGAACCCCATTCCTAAGTCAGAGTGCAATTAAAGTTCATGAAATTAGTATTTTTTTCTCTTTTTGATGTCAGCCAGTAGTGTTCTTCACAGCACCCACAATGTGCCCAGTAATGACTCCTTCTAAAATTTGTATGGCATTACATGTATTGGTAGCATATCTAAATATGATTGTAGATGCTTTTTTATAAGACCTGTTGCTCCTACTACTATTGGAACTGTCTGGGTATCTTTCTTCCACATTGCTCTCCTTTGCCTGCAAATCCTGATAATTTATGACTTTATGTCTCTCTGTAAGTAAGACACTGTAGTCATAAGGTGTAGCAATTTTAATGATCAATACTACTTTCATCTTCTTTTCTTGGACCACTATATCTGGTTTTCTAGAATCTAATCTTTTGAACTGTTGGTAAGGCTGTGGTGGTGCAGCGGTTAGCATTGTCACCTCACAGCAAGAAGTTCTCCCATTTGATTCTCAGCTGGAGCACCTTCTGTATGGAGCCTGCATGTCCTCCCTGCAGTTGACTGACATTTAAAGACATGCAGGTAGGAGCGTGAATGAATGGTGTGCCTTCTTTGAAGGTTGGGCATCAGGCTGGCAACTCAGCACCGTAAAAATCCACAGCCATTTATGACCGGACCAGAGTTCCGCTGTGGCGACCTCTAACCGGGAAAAGCCGAAAGACTTTTGGTAATGCATGATCCCACGTGATGTAGGCTTCTTTATTTTCTATGATGCTTTGTGGCTCATGTTTCCAGTATTTTTCAGCCACTTCAATACAATAATGTTTGCACAATCCCCAGTGCAACAGTCTTGCCACATTATTATGCCTTTCAGTATATGGTCCTTCTGCCATTAGTATGTCGCAACCAGCAACAAGGTGTGAAACTGTTTCCAATTCAGTTTTACAAAACCTACATTTGGCTTTTTCTCCCACATGTTCAATGGACTTTGTAAACCAATGTGTATGCAGCCCACTATCTTGGGCCATCAATATTAACCTTTCATTTCTTGGTTTGAATTTGCCTCTTCTCAACCATTCATGCATTCATTCCTGATGAACATGAGGTTCTTCCAGAAGTTTTCTGTACTTGCAACTATATCCACATGTCTTGCCTTCTCATCTGGTCCTTCAACTTATATTATTTCTTTTGTCTTTTGGCACATTCAGTTGCTGCCTGAATTTTATCTACTTCTGATTTGATTTCCATTCCTGTTTGATGCCAATAACCTTCTGCTAGATTAAGAAGATAAGTCATCTTAGATTTATTCTCCTCATGTTTCAAAATTTTCACTACATTTGTGTCTTGTGAGGTCAGCAGATACTTGTGGAGTCCCACAATTGCAGATCTATAGATATAATCAATTTCAAGGAGGCCCATCCCTGCTTCAGAATAGGAAATATTTAATCTTGGTATGCACTGATTTTTATAAATCATTTGGTGAGCATAAAGCATCCTTCTTTTTTTCCTATCTAATCTATCCAACACATTTTGGGGCCAGTCAATCACTCCAAAACTGTAAGTTAGGATAGGAAGAGCAAATTGGTTTATAGCACGGATTTTGCTCCTAGATGTCAGTGCTGTTTCCAGGATTAATTTAAATCTTCTGAAGTATTCCTTACTAAGTTTTATTCACATTTATTCATGTTTTATTGTTGATCCTTCATCAATTCCCAAATATTTATACACTCATTCTTGCTCATGTTCTTTTATATCACATCCTTGTCCCAAACTGATATTTTCCTTCTATTGCAGTTTTCTTGCTTTAAAGGTTGCTTTTGCACATTTATCAAGACCAAATTACATTCTTATATCATCTGAAAAAGATTTGACAACTTGCAGTTGTGCTTTCAGTTCCTCATCTGATGATGATACAGTTTTAAATCATTGACAAAGAGAAGGTGAGAAGTCTTTACACTTTGTTGTTTTCTAGGAGCCAGATTATAGCCATGGCCTAAACTGTTGAGTAAACAGCTTAATGGATTAAGGGCAAGGCAGAATAGTAATGGTGAAAGAGAGTCACCCTGAAATATCCCCCTTTGAATTTTTATCCCTGGAATAACAATCTGTCCTTTATCATGGCTTAATTGCAAAGTGGTCTGCCACTGTTTCATGGTCACTGTAATGTAGTCAATCAGTGTGGGGTGTATCTTATACATTTTAAGCACTCTTTTATCCATAAATGAGGGATACTATCAAATGTTTTTTTTCTAGTCAGTCCATGCCATACTTAGATTCTTTCCCTTTTTACAGTTCTCCACTATGACTTTAACAACAAATGATCATTTGTTCTGTATGACTTTCTTTTATTACCCTTTTGTTCTACTGCCATAATTGAGTTTTCTTCTAAATGACTATAAACTCTGTCTGTGTTAGTTCCGATGTATAGTTTATACGTCGTCATTAGGCAAGTTATTGGTCTATAATTTTTAGGGTAGCTTGCAGGTTCACTCTTAAGTAGGAGCATTGTTTTGCCTGTTGTTATCCAATGTGGTGTCTGTTCTGGGTATGCATATAAATAGTTCTTACTCATGGCTAAATCTTTGTGCAAAGATGTTAATACTTTTAACCAGAAATTAAGTACTGCATCTGGGCCTGGGGTTTTCCAAGTAGAGGCTTTTCTTAACATTGTTTCAATCTCTCTAGCTCCTACTTCATCCCATTTCATATCCTAATCCTTTAAACTTCTTATTCTTTCTTTTACTTCTTCTATCCATTTAGCATCTTTGTTATGTTCCACAGGATCTTCATAGATACTTCTCCAAAATGTATCTATTTCTTCTTTTTTTGGTGGTCTTTAAATTCATTTTACCTTATTCTCCAGTTATCTATAAAACATTATTGGGTCATCAATAAATTGCTTATTTTGTAATTTCCCTTAGATTTATCTGTGTACATTCTAAGTTTTTCTGCCTGTGCTGACATTTTTAGTATGTTATTTGTGATACTGTAGAATAGATCCTGGTATCTTCTAATACTGTGCATTGCTTTAATCACTTCTATCTTTCTTAATATTTTTGTTGATCTATTCCTTCTTCTATAATCTTCTAACAGTGACAGTTCTTGTCTTAATTGCTTTATAGTTTTCTCTATTCAATACTTCTATGATGGTATTCGATTTCTCCCCTTCCTTTCCCTTCCTACCCTGTGTTCTTATAGGTTCATAGGTTCATACTAGGCTATCTGCCCTAGGGCATTTATAAGCCTAGCCAGAGTGTGTTTGGCTTTCGCCACCCATTTTAAATTAATTTTGCTATGCCTTTTTTTGAGGTTAGTATACTGTGCCTCTGTCTAACAGTGACACAGAAGTGATAGCCGGGGTAAACCTACGATCTCCCATCCACTCATCAAGATTCCTCTTGAAGAGAGTCAATGTGGGACTCTGCCTAACCTGGACTGGGATTTTATTCCAGAGTGAAGGGAGCCTCTGGGTTATGAATCTGTCCCTCCAGCATGTCCTATTTATTTCAGTGCTGAGGTTCAAGTCTCTCGAGCGTAGCTCGATGGGATTTGGATTTTCTGAGGTGCAGCATGTCCATTAATTCCAGGTAGGACATGGCTTTATACGTCAGGCACAGATCGCCTCTGAGCAGGCGGTATGCCACTGAGTAGAGCTGGAGTTTCTTTAACCGGGCAGCATATGGCATCTGTTTGAGCCCTTTGATCCTCTTGGTGAGGTACTTTTGGGGTCTTTCCAGTTGCTGCAGGTGTCTGGTAAGGTACATCCCAAAAGGGGCATTGTACTCAATTATGGGCCTGATGAGGGATGAGTAAAGAGGCACGATGACCTCCCTGATCTAGATGTGAATCCCTTCATGATTAGGTGGGCTATATAAAATGTTTTTCTAACCACTTTGGCCACGTGGTTGTCAAATGAGAGATTGCTATCAACTTGGGTCCCCAGGTCCCTAATGACTTCTTCTGTACTTAATGGATTACCACCTATGTGGTAATTTGTGGGCACTTTGTTTTTGCCAAAGGGGATGACTATACACTTTTTGGCGTTTAGCTTGAGGCCATGGCTCTGGCACCAGTTGTCTGTTTCTATGAGGCCCTTTTGGAGGATGCTTGTGTCGGCTGGAGAGTTGATTATGGTGCCCAGTTTGCAGTCATCTGCGAACTTGGTCAGCCACAGTCCTTCCGTGTTGGCCTGTACTGCCGAGAAATATATAGCGAACAAGAGAGGTCCCAGGACTGAGCCTTGTGGGACGCCACTTGTAACTGGTTTGGAGTCTGACATGGCTCCAGCAATTCTAACCATGTGGGTTCTGTCCTTGAGCCAGTTTGCAACCCATCTAGTGACATAGGGGTTTATATTTAAGCTGGTGAGCTTATCTATAATGCCAGTGGGGTATTGTATCGAAGGCTTTTGGCGAGGTCCAGGTAGGCTGTGTGGACCACCTTCCCTCGTCAATGGCCTTGGTGACTGTTTCAAAGAAATCGACCAGGTTTAAGAGGCAGGATCTGCCCTTAACAAAGCCAAACTGGGTAGGATCCAGTGTCTGTAGGTCCCCAATATCTTTATTTATGAGGTCCATGATGATCCTTTCCATAGCTTTGCAGACCAAGCTAGTCAGGCTTATGGGGCGATAGTTTCCAGGATCTGTTGAGGCACCACCTTTGTGGAGAGGGACCACTGTTGCTGTACGCCACTCTTTGGGTACATATCCTGTAGTAAGGCTAAGATTGAACAGTAGTTTTATGTTTGGGTTTAGCTCTTCTTGGAGTTCATGTAGGACGCAGCCCGGGACACCATCTGGTCCCATTGATGCTGTGTTTTTTGCTTTGGAGAGGGTGGCTCTTACCTGAGCATCTGAGATGTCAGGGGGGTAGCACTCTGTTGGGATAGATATTGCCCTTTTGATGGGGAGAGGGGGGAGAAGTTTGCACTGAACCTGTCAGCTAGGATGTTGGCAATGTCTGTGGGCTCGGTGTATTTTTTGTCATTTTGGACAAATTCTGAGCATATCTGGGAATTCCCACCCAGGTTCCTAACATAACTAAAGAAAGCCTTGTGATTATCCTTAGTGTCCTGTGCAATTTTTCTCTCGAAGCTGGCCTTAGACGATTTTATGAGTGCCCGTAGTTTTTTGCTAATACTGATCAGAGATGCCTTCCCTTTTTGGGATTTTGCTCTATCATGTAGTAGCTTCCTCCTTCTATTGTATAGTTTGTTTATGGCTGGAGTCCACCAGACAGGACATCTGCCTTTGGAGGATTGGGTCTTGGTTTTATTTGGGATTGCATGATCCATGCATTCCTGAAGGTGTTCATAGAATGCGTTTATAAAGGATTCTGCGGTCTGGGCCGTATTTTCCACAGGCCCGGGGGCTTTGAAGGATTTCGCCTCGGTTTTGAGGCATGTGAAATTTGCTTTAGAGAAGTTTTTCACTGTGGTTTTCTGGGCAGAGGGTGGGGTCGGGATGTGAATATCCAGTGAGATTAGTTTATGGTCTTATCTTACCAGTGAGGGATACACTTCTGGTCTGGAGCATAGTGTCCCCATGTTGGTGATGATCAGGTCCAGTATGTTTTCCCCTCTTGTGGGAGTGGTAACAATTTGTTCCATATCATTTGAGTTTATAAATTCTAGGAACCTTTGGGCTAGGGTGTTGGAGCTAGAGTAATGCTCCCAGTCTATGTTTGGGTAGTTGAAATCGCCCAATATAATGGTGTTTGGAGAGACCTTCATATTTTCCAGTATTCTCAGGAAGGCCAAGTGGGGTTCCTGTGTTTGGGAGGGTGGTCTGTAGCAGGCTATAAACTGGAAGGCAGTTTTACCCACAGTTAGTTGCACATGGATAGTCTCTGATGCTTCGTGCTGTGCCACCAACCTGGAGGTGTGGGTATCTTTGACGAATATTGATACTCCCCTTCCTTTTGTGGTTCGGTCCAAGTTTTGGGGCCGAAAAGCATGGTATGAGGTATAACCTGGTAGTGCTGGGGTGCTCTCGGGAGCCTTGAACCAGGTTTCTGTTACTGCCAGATATCAATGTTCTCCATGCTAAGGAGAGTTTCGAGTGCGTGCATCTTGAGGTTTAGACTTCTGGCGTTGAGTAGCATTACTCTTAGTTTCTTATCCCTTGTGATACCTATGGAGGTGGGTTTGTCTTTTGAGCCTTGCCTAAAAAAGGCACTATGGGTGTAGCAAGAGCCTTTGCCAATATCCGAAGGCCCAGGGGTGACAGGTGCAAGCCGTCCCTAGCGAAGCATCGTGGCTTGTCGAGCATGTCATCCCAGGCTGATAGGCACTGGATCCTCTTTGAATGACACCAACACTTAAGCCAATTGTTGAAATTGATCATCTTGTCTTCATATTGTGGCATCATTCTTGGTGAGGGTAAGATGCTACTCAAGGTCAGGGTCATACCGGCCTGGACTACATGCTCAGAGAGCTCCTCTATGTCTCTTTTCATGTAGTCCCGGGAGGTACGTCTCAGGTCATTCACACCAGCATGGACAATGACTGAGTCATATTTGTACTTGCCTTGGAGTGACCTGAGTGCTTGTGTTATGTGGCAGATCCTAGCGCCCGACAGGCAGCTCACCGTGACCTTCTCCTTGTTCAGCCTGGTGAGCGGGAGTCAGTGTGCCTGACGATAGAGTCACCTATTACAAGTGTATCAGGTGTGTTGTTTAGCCTTAAGGGCTGTGACTGTTCGGCACACTGGCTTTGTGAGCTATGTGTTGCACGTGTTTTGTTTTGGGGTAGCGGTTGCTTGGGTGTCTGCTTTGGAGGTCTCTGCTGCTTAGGCAGATTTTTATTTAGAGCCTCCGAGTATGTTTTTGTGTGTTTATGTGTTTGGTTTGTTGTCGTGGTAGGTCTATGTGAGACTGGAATTGTAGTGAGTGTGGTTTCCTTCTCCTCCTGACTGGTTACGCCAGTACTGAGTTGAGAGAGCTTAGCCTCCAGTTTGGCTATATGGTTGCATCTCTCACATGTGTTGGAATTTGTTGGGAGGAGGAGAGGGTTGTCTGTGTACATGAGGCAGTTGTAACATTGCCTCAAGATTCCCAGATTCACCAGCTGGACCGGAGAGGAGATTGACAACTGACCTTTGGACATGCTAGAATAGTATTGGGAATTCCTTTATAATTGAAAAAAGGGCCAATGGGGAACAAGGTACTCAAGGGGAGTTTGTGAGGGTGTAGTGCTTTTAATTTTTAGAGCTGACTTATATAATTGCTTTAGTGAGCAAGTGCCAGGTAACTTAAATGCAATGTGTTACAGGTAACTTAAATGCAAAACGACAAACAGTAACTTTCTTTCAAGTGAAACAAGGAAATAAGTACAGTAAGCAATGCAGATATCACTAGGGATCCACAGAAGTGCTAAAAGGCGCGTTTTAGGTGGAATTAGCGTTTCAGGAAATAAACAAACAACAAGCATACAAATAAAGCTAGATTCAGCAGGCCTGGATCTAGTCTATGCTACAGCAAACAAGGTGTACCAATTTCAGTAAGAAACAGTTAGAATATGCAGGCACTATAAGCCTCTAACCAGAAATTCCCTGCTCAGAAGGGCAGAGTCCAGCCTCTCCTCCCACAAGAGTGCAGACCGCAATCCTTCTTAACGTAAATTAACTGGCCTGAAGCCCAAGTGCTTAAACCAAAACTAATACACTTTTAGAATAACAGACACTGAGCTCTCAATCAGCAGTTCCCAACTTAGAAGGATGTAAGCTACCTGTCCTGCCACCACAGTGCAGGCCACAAACCTTCCTAATGTAAAACAACTGGTCTGAAGCCCAAGTGCTTAATCCAAAAGACTTAGAAATGATAGCTACACTTTAATCAAGTTACTACCAGCAGTAATAAATACAACTGAATACTTTAAAGAATGCCTGGATTAGTGCTCAAGTTATACAAACAAAGCTAGATTCTGCAGGCCTGGATCTAGTCTATGCTACAGCAAACGAGGTGTACCAATTTCAGTAAGAAGCAGTTCAAATATGCAGGCACTATAAGCTTTAACCAGAAATTCCCAGCTCAGAAGGACAGAGTTCAGCCTCTCCTCCCACAAGAGTGCAGAACACGAACCCTCTTAATGTAAAATAACTGGCCTCAAGCCCAAGTGCTTAAACCAGAATTAATACACTTTTAGAATAACAGACACTGAGCCCTCAATCAGCAGTTCCCAACTTAGAAGGATGTAAGCTACCTGTTCTGCCACTACAGTGCAGACCACAAACCTTCCTAATGTAAAACTGGTCTGAAGCCCAGGTGCTTAAACTAAAAGGCTGACAATGAGTTACACCAAGCAGTAATAAATACAATTGAGTACTTTTAAAATGACGCAAAAGCAAAATAAAGTAGGAAAAAACACAAATATAGTAAAAGTAGATACATTTTTTTTTTTTTTTTTTTTTGGAAAGAGAGAAAGGAAAGAGAGAAAGGAGTAGCAGAAACTAAGCTGATTGGCCTTCTCAAATGCTCTCCCTGTACTGGGTAGAATGAGGTAATGACACTAGACTGGGAGGAGGGTCCCAGATCAAATTTACACTAGGGGCGGGCAACTGCAAAGCCACCAACTATAAAAACACTATACCAACAGTGAGGGTGGGTGGGAAACAAACAGCAGAAATGTTACTCACAGCTGAAGAGCAGCAGTGAGCCTTTAAATGAAAGTTTTAAACAGCTAAAGGAGCCACTAGAAAAAAGAGTTTAACTGCAACAAGTTATCATAAACAAACAACCCAACAGATGCTTAATAAGAGTGGACAATTTCCAGTTAATACCTCACACACAGTGAAACTAGCTAGAAAAAATACACAGTACACAAAGTGCTATAAACAACAAAGAAATAAAGAACAAAATAAACAAAAACAGGATACTTAATGTTATATATTGTAGCTCGAGTTTGCTGAGTGTCCTTCCTTCGATCAGCTCACTGTAAAATGGCTGAACACTCACAACTGAGCTTCTTAGGTAACAGAAAGTTGAAACCTGAGACAGCTTTTAAGAAAGAAATCTCAAAAGAACCAATGAGGTGCTTAGTCTAAGCTGTAGTCCAGGAGACCTCAGTCAGCCAATGACCTCAAACAATTCTCTCTCACTGAAATGCCTGATGGCTTTGGCTAAAACAAGATGTCCCTGAATTATGTGCTCAGACACACAGCCTCCACAAACACTAGGCCCAAATACAAGCCTGAATATGGAAATGCTACAAATATCCCCACTACTTAGAACAAACAGCAGAAATGTTACTCACAGCTGAAGAGCAGCAGTGAGCCTTTAAATGAAAGTTTTAAACAGCTAAAGGAGCCACTAGAAAAAAAGAGTTTAACTGCAACAAGTTATCATAAACAAACAACCCAACAGATGCTTAATAAGAGTGGACAATTTCCAGTTAATACCTCACACACAGTGAAACTAGCTAGAAAAAATACACAGTACACAAAGTGCTATAAACAACAAAGAAATAAAGAACAAAATAAACAAAAAACAGGAAACTTAATGTTATATATTGTAGCTGCGAGTTTGCTGAGTGTCCTTCCTTCGATCAGCTCACTGTAAAATGGCTGAACACTCACAACTGAGCTTCTTAGGTAACAGAAAGTTGAAACCTGAGACAGCTTTTAAGAAAGAAATCTCAAAAGAACCAATGAGGTGCTTAGTCTAAGCTGTAGTCCAGGAGACCTCAGTCAGCCAATGACCTCAAACAATTCTCTCTCACTGAAATGCCTGATGGCTTTGGCTAAAACAAGATGTCCCTGAATTATGTGCTCAGACACACAGCCTCCACAAACACTAGGCCCAAATACAAGCCTGAATATGGAAATGCTACAAATATCCCCACTACTTAGAACAAACAGCAGAAATGTTACTCACAGCTGAAGAGCAGCAGTGAGCCTTTAAATGAAAGTTTTAAACAGCTAAAGGAGCCACTAGAAAAAAGAGTTTAACTGCAACAAGTTATCATAAACAAACAACCCAACAGATGCTTAATAAGAGTGGACAATTTCCAGTTAATACCTCACACACAGTGAAACTAGCTAGAAAAATACACAGTACACAAAGTGCTATAAACAACAAAGAAATAAAGAACAAAATAAACAAAAAACAGGATACTTAATGTTATATATTGTAGCTCCGAGTTTGCTGAGTGTCCTTCCTTTGATCAGCTCACTGTAAAATGGCTGAACACTCACAACTGAGCTTCTTAGGTAACAGAAAGTTGAAACCTGAGACAGCTTTTAAGAAAGAAATCTCAAAGAACCAATGAGGTGCTTAGTCTAAGCTGTAGTCCAGGAGACCTCAGTCAGCCAATGACCTCAAACAATTCTCTCTCACTGAAATGCCTGATGGCTTTGGCTAAAACAAGATGTCCCTGAATTATGTGCTCAGACACACAGCCTCCACAAACACTAGGCCCAAATACAAGCCTGACTATGGAAATGCTACAAATATCCCCACTACTTAGAACAAACAGCAGAAATGTTACTCACAGCTGAAGAGCAGCAGTGAGCCTTTAAATGAAAGTTTTAAACAGCTAAAGGAGCCACTAGAAAAAAGAGTTTAACTGCAACAAGTTATCATAAACAAACAACCCAACAGATGCTTAATAAGAGTGGACAATTTCCAGTTAATACCTCACACACAGTGAAACTAGCTAGAAAAAATACACAGTACACAAAGTGCTATAAACAACAAAGAAATAAAGAACAAAATAAACAAAAAACAGGATACTTAATGTTATATATTGTAGCTCCGAGTTTGCTGAGTGTCCTTCCTTCGATCAGCTCACTGTAAAATGTCTTGTGGTAGAACTTTATTAGTTATTAATTTAGCAGCACAGTAATATACCCTGTTTAGTTCTGTTATATCACATGGATCTCTATGGGCAGTCCTAATTACTGCATTCATTTGTTTTATCAGATTTTTTACTTTTTGGGTTTTATTGACCTTCTGTAGTTTATATCTCTCATTGATCTTAATATATCTATCCATGTCCATAAAGCAAGCAACTCTTGTCTTAGCTCATTTTCTTCCAAACTGAAGGCACATCCTTTGTTTTCCGTTTCCTGCAGGCATTCTATAGAAAGTTCTATAGCATCTTCCTGTGGTGCCTTCTCTTCAGCTTCATCCTGTGCCATCTGTTGCTCTGTCATATGGTAACTCATTGGCCTATCACTCCTCAACATTGACTGCATCAGAGTTTCCACAGTTTCCTGTTCTTTCCCTTGCTATCTAGCTTCAAATGAACATTTATACTGGTTTCCTGTGGAAGGCTGCAAAATAACTTGATATGGCACCTGACCAATTGCTTCCTGTTCCACTGGTTTCCCCTTAATTGGGACAGCCATTGCTTTATCCTGTTGTGGTGCTTTCTGTATTGGATTTTCTACACTGAATCCTTATCTTTGTAGGTGCTCCATAACCTCACTTTCTATTTCTTTGACTTCTCCAATACTAATCTCTTTTTTTACTTTTCCTCTTAGTCTTATTGTTTGTATTGTAAAGTCTTCCATATCTGGATTCTTTTACCTGTATTTCTCTTGAAATATCTTTGGTGCCGCTCTTTTTGTATTGGTTAATTTTGCTTTTTCCTTTGCATAAATATTACACCATATTAAATCTCTTTTCCTTTCCCCTGTCCATATTTCTTCGTCACATGTCTCCTGATCTTCTTACTTTTCCTTATTCTGGGGACTCGCTCCATCATGCTGTGATGTAGTCTGTGTTAGACCTTCAACATTAAACCCTTCACTTCACAGGCACTCCATAACTTCTACTTCTATTTCTTTAACTTCTGCTTTACTAATCTTCTTTTCCCACATTTAATTTTTGTGATATTAATTTTTTTATTGTGAAATAATTTTCCATATCTGGATGCCTTTGCCTGTATTTCTCTTAAAATACCTTTGGGGCTGCCTTCTCTGTATTAGTTGGCTTTCTCCTTTGCATAAATATTGCACCATATCAAATCTCTCTTTTCCATGTCCATATTTCTTTTTTATATTTTTCAAATATCTCTAGGTTTTGTTGTTTATATTTTCACACTTCCTTAGATGCTTCTTTTTTCCAAACAGATCAAAGTTTATTGATCTAGATACTGTTTTTCAAAAATATGTCGTATTAATGAATGCAATGTTTTATCTGAAGCTTCTGACAGTTTTTCATGTGGAAGTATTTTTCTTTTCTCTAATTTCTCTCTTAATAATTTTGTGTATCCTGTGTCTGGAAATTCTGGGCTTTTTACATAGTAGTACCAATACATAATTTCTTTCTTATCCTCAACAGTCCACTCTATCGTCTTTATGGCTCTTCTTTGGCCAATCAATTTTTGTGATTTTTGTGGACTGCTACTTCCTTCTACAACAGAGGGACCATCCTCCCCCTTAATCTCTGATAGGCATGGCTGGTGTTCCTGGAGAGTTTTTGAAATTCTGTGCTCAATGATGGGGTGTCTAGGAGTCCAAAGTGTTTGTTGGTCTCCTAATGAAGGGACATGGGCCAAGGCTGTTGCAGAGGGACTATCATGGCTCAGACTACAAGGCAGAGACATGGAATAGACTGGTTCAAACTCTGAACAGTGCTATGGGTATCCCCCTCACTGGTGAACAATGTAGGAACTACTACAGAGACCTCAGGAAGAGGAAGAGGGATGCCCTCAACTGTTGGACTGAGGAATGTAGGACTAAGGGCACCCCACAGATTCGTACATATCACTTACAGAGACTACTTGTCAGAGTTAAAAGCTGGATATAGTCAGGACTGGTATTCTTAATGGTATTTTATTGTATTCTGTTTTTTCTACAGCCATCACAGACTGCGAGCTGAATTCACAAACCAATGCCAGTAGATTGGCAGGGATGCAAGGTGCATGTGCTAAGTATACATCCCAACAGTGGAGTTATTTTAGCATTAAAAGTTACTATGCATTTATTTGTTAATTATACAGTTGCATCAAACTGAGCATTCATTTCTTAACTGTAATAGAGAAGTATGCATGCATTACTCTGGAGGTCAAAACAACAGTTCGTTATTACAAAGTAATCATAGGTTGTGCCTTCAAAGCTCCACACTTCTTAAATATACAATAATGTTAAGGTTTCATCAATATTGTAATGTAATGTTAGAGTTGTAAAGCAGTGTCACCACTGGCTTGCTGTAAACTGTAATCAGTATATTTGGACCAAGCATATGTGCAATGTATGCACACATTAAGAATTACTAACTGCAATCTGTAGTATATATTGCAGATTTGTTAGGAGCTGGGTAGTCTTAACCTTAAACAAAGCTATTTGTTAGGAGTTTGTAGTGTTAAAAGTAAAGGTAACAGAATACAGTAAAATAATTGTATCAATGATTTGTATGTCACATATGAAGTTACTAATATTTTCCCTTTTTTCTCTCACCTCAAACCTCTTACTTTTTGTGTTTATTATTTTCTTTTGTGTGTGTTTATTTTTTCATGTTTTTTCCCACAGCACAGTGAGGTAGGACTGTCCCACAGGATCCATCTGTACCCACACCACTGGCTACAGCATGACTGCTCAGCACATCTGGTGCAGAACCTGGTAGCATCCCCTCTATCACCCCTGCACTATCCGGCCCCTCAGGTAGTTCTGCCACAGAGGATAGCCCTGTGGCACTTTCTGGGAGAAGTGGCAGAGGGGGTGAGTTTATTACCTGTGAGGAACTGCCTGGGATTGTGCATAGGACTGTGTGCCACACTGTTGGTGCATGCCTACTCCACATGGAGACACTGCTCTCCATCACTATATTAAATAACACAAGGAGACGTAGATGTCAGACACAGCAGCCACTGGTGCAGTGAGGTGACAGTAATGATAGTCCACTGGGTGAAGAATCAATTCTCACTGTCACCCAACTTGACTTCCATGAGTTCACAATGTCCCCAACCCCACCCCAGCCATGGTGTTCACCCTCCTCAAATGTCTTTCACCATACCTGTCTCTTGTTTTGTTTGTCTTGTCTGTCTACAATTACTTCCTCATCTGCTCAACATACCACACCCAGACATTCCTACAGCCCTTCCCCAACATTTCTCTCTCTCTCAAAAAAATGGTCACCTATCCCACAAAAAAATTGTCCCATACACATCTCTCCATTTCACACATGTGCCTTCATGACACACATGATTCTGTCCAAATCTCTATACAACAGATTGTGTTGTGGTCACCCCCTCTCTCTGGAGGTCACAGTCCAAACTCAGCAAAATGTGTGCATATATGTTCATGTTTTATTCTAGAAGAAATGAATAGCTATGGTTGTTTCCAACATCCTTCCTGCATGTTTCTGCCTCATTTTCACTTTGTCCAATCCCCCGGCTTGCTCCTCATTTAACCATTTTCCTGTCTTCCCCATTTCTTTTCTTTAAAGAATTATTACATGATGGTGCATGGTGCATACCAGCACAAAACAATGGTGAAACACAGCAATATAAGTAGATATATTTAAAGTATCATACACACTTGTAAAAGTATTACTTCTACCCTAACTCGAACCCAGTACCATCTCCTTCCAACAGCAATGCTTTAATACCTGCTGCAAAGATTTCCCTTTGTACTTCCCTGTGCTTGCTCCTCATATCACTAATGTCACATCTTCTTCACTAAAATTTTTTTTTATAACTTTATTTTTATTTTTATAATAAAACCATGCATACTGTGATGGTACAAGCAATGAGAGTTACAGCAATACAACACACATAATGGTTTACAGCAATATTAGTACATGAAAGGGACAAAAAGGCATGTTTATAATGATCTTAAAAAGGAGTACAATCTCTTGCAGTATACATGGTACACAAACTAACAACTTAACCCAAACTGAACACTATTTACAAAGCTACCAGTACTGAACAGGGAAGGAGGCAGCAGTGTCACTATTTATACGGTTAGGTAATAGCAGCCCTACTTATGGCTTGTAGTAGGAGAGATAGACCCCTCAGAACAAGGGATATGATATGTAGGGAGAGTAGGAAGGTAAGAAAAAGGAAAAAAAAAGAGAAAGGGCAAGAGTGAAGTTTGTAGGTTAACCATAGCTTAGTCACATAAGATTACTTCAAACAGGCTTTTCCAAAGTTTACTGAAGTAGGCTCTTTTCTTGGGTCCGTTTATGATGAACTTCTGTGCCGAGATATATTTGGTGGCCATAGTCTTAAATCCCGCCAACATAATTTGGTGGTCCAGCCAATTATAGGTAATATAGAGTTTTATGAGGAAACACAGCGTTATTAGGATATGGAGGTGAAACTTAGGCAGACCATGGGGGGGAATATTTAGAATAGCCGTTTCCCATGAGAGAGTGGAGCTATAGTAGCCCATTTTTTTGAGGCACTTTGAGAGAACACCAAAGTTTGTGGGAGTTATTGCAGTGCCACATAATGTGTAGAAGATCAGCTTCGCACCTGAACAGCATGTACATAACGGAGAGCTATTAGAGTTGAATTTGTGGATTCTTGTAGGGTAAGGTATGCATTGTTGTTCAACATCAGTTGAGTGTAGAGAAATTTCTTGAAGGGGATAGTTCAATGCTAGTTTTATGGCTAGTATTTTTGGTCCTCTGTAATCTGGTGGTTTTGATTGTCCCAATATTTGGAGAATAAGCAGTTTCCTTTGTAGAGTAGAGGTGTAATAGTTTGTAGGACGAAGAAATTGTTTTATTATTGCTAGCCAGTGTATTGATAATTAGATTTAGTTTATCCATTAGCTGTATGTCGGGGACTGTATTGATGATTTGTGATGAAATAAGTTCCCTGAGTTGACGTAGTATTACTGAGTATTTGTTGTTAACCTTGAGGGTTAATCGAAGTTCGGCAAGCGACAGGGATTTGTGTTTAAGAATATCCCAAACTTTAAGGTCTTTGATGTGGGGGAAGTCGGCAAGATCTACCATCTTATTGTTAATTTTAAGATTTGGGTTGAGGTGTATTGGTTGAAAAAAGGGTAAGATAGATTGAAGATTAATGTCTTTAATCAGCTTTTGAAAGTGTTTTATTTGGTATTTCAGTAAAGAGAATAATTTTAAGCTATTCAAAGAAGTGGATGATAAGAAAGGAATAGCCTTAGGATTAATTTTGTTAGATAGGATATGTTTGTGCCATATCTTTAACCACGCTGGGTTATGGGTTTGGGTTTTGTTGTTCATGTTCACAATGGACCACAGTCTGTTAGAGCTAATAATCAGATAATACAGCTGGAAGTTTGGGAGGCCCACCCACCTTTCTCCTTGGGAGACTTAGCTTGGAAGAAGAAATCCTGACATTCTTAGGGAACCAGAGAAATTTGATCAATGTTTTTCAATCTGTGAAAAAGGTTGTTGGATATAATTATATTTGTCGCACTAAATTGATATAGGAGTCTAGGGAGAACATTCATTTTCACAATAGCTACTTTTGAGAGAAATGATAGATTCAATAACTTCCACCTTTGTAGGTCTTGACAGATGATAGACCATGATTTTAACAGATTGTTTTGAAGCATAGAGGCTTGGTTGTGTTCAAAGTTGACGCCGAGGTACTTGAGACTGTATGTGATGTGAAAGGGGGATTCAGGGAAGAAGAAGGGTTTATGCGCTTCAGGATTTATTGGGAGAATGTGTGATTTTTTATCATTGACTTGGTACCCAGAGGCCTTAGAGAAGGAGGAGATTGCTTTTAGTATTTTTGGCAGGTCTGTGTTAGGGTATTGGAAGTAGAGATTTAGATCATCAGCGAAGGCTGAAAGTGCTACTTGTGTGTTTAGGATTTTAGGAATAGTATGAAATGTATTTTGAGTAAGAAATAAGAAAAAGGGTTCAATAAATAGATTGAAGAGAAAGGGGGAGAGTGGACAACCTTGCCTAGTGCCATTAGTAATCTGGATAGGATTAGATCTTTTTTTATTTATATAGAGATATGTGTATGAGTTTGAATAGAGAGTTCTGATCATAGCTAGGAAGGATGTGGGTATATTAAAAAGTGCTAACGTGGAGAAGAGGAATTCCCAGTTTACCCTGTCGAATGCTTTTGATGCGTCTAGAGTTAAGGCATATAACGGGTTTTTCTCTTTTTTGGTAAACTGGATAAGAGAATCTAGTGTTAGTGTATTGTCCCATGTATGTCTATTGGACATGAACCCAGCTTGGTCAGGTGATAGTAGATGTGGTAATACCTGTTTAAGTCTATTGGCTAAGATGGCAGAGAAGATTTTGATATCAACATTTATAAGCGAGATGGGTCTGTAGTTATGCGGTCTGTTTTTTCTTTATTGTTTTTAAGTAGTAAGATTGTTTTTGAATTGTTCCAGTGTATGTCAGTAATTCCATGTTTCACGATGAAGTTAAAGACTTCTAGGAGGATAGGGCAATTTTGAATTAAAAGTTTTGAAAAATTAGTAGTGAAGCCGTCCGGCCCGGATTTGCCTATTTTGAGTTTATTAATAGCGTTTTGAATCTCTTGCATATTAAACGGAGCTGATAGAATGGATATTTGCTCCTGGGTGAGAGATGGGAAGTTGATTGAGTTAAGAAATATATCCATCTGCAGACTAAAATTGTTGTGCTTGTTATTGCTATAAATATCCGAGTATATGTCATAGAAGAGCTTAATAATCTCGCAGTCTGTTTTGTATATTTCCCCTTTATGTTGCAAGATGGAAATTGTTGGAGCACCGCTATTGTTTTTGAGTATTCTAGACAGTGTTCTAGATGGGATTTGTGCCCATTCAGAGTATGTTGCAATTTGTTTTTGTTCCTGTATCGAGTAGTTGTATAAATGTAGCTCACATAGTTCTTTATGTGTAGTATTGATCATTTCCTCTAGTTTGGTGTCAGGATGTGTTTTAAATTCTCTTTCCAAGGAGGCTAGCCTTAGAGTAAGAGCCGATTCTTTCCTTTTATTAAGCTTATTAAAGAATGCGGTTTTACTAATCAGATACCCTCTTAGTTCAGCCTTGCAAGCCGCCCATTGTATGTCCAGCGCTATCTGAGAACTACCAAACCCTGCGTATAATTCCGACAATGTCCTATTAATTCTCTCTACCACTTCTTTGTGTTTTAATAAGTTGTTGTTAAGGGACCAGTCTACCCGGGGGGGTGGTAACGGATGTGAAGATAATCATAAGGGAGATTTTTGCATGATCCGATAATAACCTAGGTTCACACCTTAGTGCAATCTTGAATTTAGAAAGGAATTTAGAGATTAGGAAGAAGTCTAGATGTGACCATGATTTGTGGCAGTGGGAGTAAAAAGTGTACATACTGCTTTTAGATACGTCCGCACCGAAGAGAATAGTATCCATGAGATTAAAGTCCGCCATTAGTTCTTCCAGAGCAGTAGAAGCTTGATAATTATATGAGGGGGAGTTGCTGGTACGGTCTAAGCTGGGATTTATAACTATATTCCAGTCTCCTCCAATAATAAAAAGATGGTCTGGGAATGAGCTAAGGATATTATAAATATCCATGATGAAGAGGTGTTGTTGGGTACATGGACCATATACGTTCAGAAATAAAACGGGTTTAGTAGAATCCGGTACTATGGATGTAAAATAACACCACCTACCATATTTATCGGACTTGCCGTCTATGATAGTGCCCTGGAATTGTCTCTTAATTAGGATTGCTACTCCCTTAGAGTTTGAACTATCGCCGCTATTATAGTCCTGATCCATTTTTTTTTTGGAAGTTTTTTCCCAGCATTCTTTGGGTAGATGGGTCTCCTGTAAGTAACATATACTAGCCTGAGATTTAAAGAAAAGATGTAGTATTAGGTTTTTTTTCTCAGCATTCTGTAAGCCTTTAACGTTCCAACAGTCTATTTGCCAGCTACTGAATTCCTTAGTTTAATTTGTGTTATTGAAGAGTGAAATAAGAGGGAGGTTATTGTTATACCTACATATAATAAGGTTTGTTTAGGAGGATTTATTTTTGGGTATAAGTGAGAGAAAAACTTGATATATCTTTAACACTGCCTTTTTGAGAAGATTATCATTGAGACAGAAGGTAGCCCACAGCTTCTTCAGACTAACCCCAGTGCCGAACCACCCGTACTCCTTGTATGAAGAAGTATATATACATATAAACATTAACCTAAACTTTACTATACATATGTACAAAATATACCTTTTCCAAAACATAACCTACCTAGATTACTTACTACATCACCCACTGAGCTTCTAAGACTGTATACTATTTGACATGCAGTTTAGATAGCTTGTGGCATGGTCTGTGGTAGGGTAGAGTAATGTAGCGTGTATATATGACAGCATGCCATCACAAGGGTGTATACTCACGGGAGTCCATCTTTTAACAAATATATGTGTGAGTTTAGTGACTCACAGCATACTACTAACGCTTTTGACTTGACAGTAGTAGGACTTAGCACAGCTAGGTAGTCTATAGGAAAAACTCTGTCTGAGACAAGTGTTTATGTATGGTGCCCTTACTCTACCAGCTAGTTATGTTAACATCAAAGCATCCCCCGCATTCGCGGAGAGGTAAAAGGAGGGAGATCCAATGCTACAAGTATGTATATTACTTGGCTCGGTAAAACAGTCATCTCCTTTGCTGGCAGAGTATATGACACATGTATCTAGCTGCATAACTTAAGTAGAGTTACTTGACACAACCCTGTAACCTTACTCTTTTAAAAGCTTGGTTTGTGTTCCTTGGGTATAACATTCTCTCACAGACACCAGTCTAGGGTCCGCTTACAATCTTGACCTGTACTGCAAGCAACATATTGTATAATAGTGAATCCCTTTAGAACAAGGCTCTTAACAGACTCTCAGACACTACATAATTAAAATAAGTGTAGCAGTCAGGGATTGACTAAGAATGCATTTGGTATTCTTTAGTTGTATTTAGTAATACTATATGACTATAGGAAGGAGGCTTAAGCAATAATGCCTGAACCTGGTGTAGCAGCATTACTCAATCTGATAATGGAACTTTCCGAATACAGGCTTTAATACCAAAAGACAATGTTTACTTTTATTTTATATTGTTTTGCACAGTCTAGCCCGTGCCCCGCATTACTATAGGCTTAATGGATGTAAAATGACTGAGGAGTTGCAGCCTTCATAAGTGTTGTACGATATCTAGACTTTACGTGCGCTGCAGACCAAGCAAACTTAAAGTGACTCTGTGCACCACAGGAGAGGCATTAGGCATCTTAGCGACACCATCGTGGAACTGTTTAGACATGTATGGGGGCAAATTTGAAATGTTATATTGTAGAAGCACACAGTCCATTATGGGAAGAATTCAAACATCTTGGACAGAAAGCAAAGTAACACCAATATGGTTGTTTATCATGTCATTTAGAGAAGATGTTATGCAAGGGACCCTAGTCTTTCATAGGTGGTTCAGTATACATAAATATAATATATACATACATGTATACATTACATTTTTATTAGGAACAGACCAAAAATATGAGGCAAAAACCTGGAAATTCTGGACAGTTAAGATGTATGAAACTGGTATACATGGAATGGAATCTGGTTAGGATTGACACATTTGGAACTGGTAAAACTTGACAAAAGCCTTTTACCATTTCAGTAAGTAAATGTGCTTTGAACAGCAATAATGTAATGTACTAAATTCAATACATATGTAAATACATAACGTTCTGCAGGAGATACAACATAGTTTATTACATTCATAACTATTACACTAAATAAGCACAATGATCTAAAATTATACCGAGTAAATTAAAACAAGAAAAAAAAAAAAAAAACAGATATTTGCACAGTTTCCTGCATTGTATACTTCATAATTTCCCTGAATCTAGTTTTTGTTAATTTCTACAATAGTATGTATGCTTAAGTCAAATAACTGTACCTTCACAGAGAATTGTGTGCCAATGGAGGACAGATCCGTTTTTTTTTTTTTTACTTTTGTGTATAAAATGCTTAGACTTGTGCTTTGTGTACTTCTGCTGAAATGCAAGGGATTCTTTTCATCAGGCTGTCTCAATGGTCAAACTTCATGCCTCTCAGCATACAAATTATAAGAAACAAAATACTGTTTTAACAACAAAGTTTTCATGGACATAGGAAATCCAAGTGACGCAGTAGACAGCTTGGGGAAATATACTTGAGAAATGAGTTGGCTCCCAGAATGACTCGTGTCTGACAAACAAACAAACAAGACTGTAGTGCTTCACTGATTTCTGCACGGTTACAGGAAGTTGACAGTGTTATATGAGGCGCAAGGAAGCAGAAGCGCTTCAGAGCGGAGGTCCATAGCTGCCCTAAGCGCCTGTCAGCAAGCCTTGCTTACCGTTTGCCTGATAACGCCGGATTCATCACCGCAGTTGCTTGGAGGGTTGTCGGCGTGGTTATTGGATTGCAGGGAGGCGTTCGATGATGCTGGGCTAGGGAGTTGTGTGTTTTCCTGGGGCAACGCATTCGAAGGTTGTTGATATCGCCCCATGTATGTTGCAGCAGTGACAGGTGTTGCGCCAAAGGAGACCCACTTGGAAACATCCGTGAGAGGATTTGTACCACGTACCGTGTTTGATGCCATCAACAAGAGGTCTTTGATACTTTTGCACAGGTAAATAAAAGAATACTTGTTTGTTTAAATTAGAATCGGTAGATTTATTGAGATTTCAGTGTGTACATGAGAGGCATTGTATTATTCTGATAGCTAGCTACAGGGGAGTCGCTAGCGATAATATAGCTTCAGGAGATAGGAACTTTGTTGAAAGCCTTAATAAAGGCTGTTTTTGCATCATTTTGAGAGTTAACCGAGTATCTCACTTCATTGCTATAGAATATCAGGTTGGAAGGATATCTCATTTGAAAGCGTATGTTTCTTTTGATTAAATCTGCGCAAAACGGAGCCAGTTTTTGTCTGTTTTCCTTGATGCTTGCAGGTAAGTCTTGCGAAAAGAGATTTTGTGCTTGTTCCAGACTAGGGATTTATGTTTTTTTGCTGCATTTAATATTTTTTGTGTTACTTGGTAGTTGAGCAGCTTAACATAAACTTGGCGGGGGTCTGAAGTGTCTTGCCTTCTCCGGAGAGCTCTGTGGGCCCTTTCAATGATAATCTCAGGTATCTCACCGTCAATTTGTAATAGAGACTCGAAGATTTGCTTTGCAGTAGTAATTAAGTTTTGATTGTCATAGCTCTCAGGGATACCTCTGATCAGAATATTGTTTCTCCGACTTCTTGCCTCCAGATCTGTTATTTTCGTTTGGAGTTCTGATATAACTGTGGATTTAGCACAAAGCTCTTCAGTAAGGGTTTGGATTTGAGATTCATTTGTCTGTGTTTTTTGTTCAAGAGTGCCCACTCTTTCAGCAATCTGAGTGACAGATTTACTAATGCTTGAAAGTTGTTCGAAGTTCTGGATGGCTGTATGTATGGGTTGTAGGGCCTGTTTTAATTCATCCATGTGGAAGCCAGAGACCTCAGTAATGGCACTAGTGTTTTTGCTAGGTTCAGATGTTGTTTATTGGTTTTTTGCCTTTTTGAGATATTCTCTTTTTCTGGTGAGAAGATTATTGAAGATTTAGCTTTTGTTGTCTGTGTTTCCATTATAATAGGGTCATTTGAAGATTTTTGCTGTCTAGCCATGTGGTCTTCAGAGTGCTGCAGTAAATTGAGGCCTTCTGGAACACAGTAAGTACAAGACTTAGAAAGCTGATATAGGATATACAGTTGATTTAGACACTTTCTTTATAGCTGCAAGTCCTGAATGGTTTGATGTTTGATGCTGTAGTCGATTCCTTTATTCGATAGAACGTCCCTAGGCTTTTGAAAGGTATAGAAACTGAGGTAGGACTAATAAGGTAGGGAGCTCAGTGTAGATGCAGTTCACCAGGCGACCACCATCTTGGTTTTCTTCTCTTCTTCACTACTTCACTAAAATTTTGTGAAGCAGCACTGCACGATCCCCTGTAATGATTTCTAAAGCATTATTGTGAGATACTCATTTTGTCTTGTACAGCAGTAGTGTGCAATGTTGCCAGCTGTAGCCACATGTAGCCACCAGTCCTTGAGGTGTGCATATATTACACATATGCGTGTTCCAGTTATACTGATTACAGGTCATTTGTGCCACTGGTATAGAGGTATGAAGTTACATTCCAATAATGATGAAAACCAAACAGTATTGTATATTTGGGAAGTGTGTTTTTTGAGCCCACAACCGATGACTATGTTAAAATACTGTACTGTTCTTTTGTCCTACAGACTATTGCATGCATACTTTCCTTTTACAGTTTAGAGATGCATGGTCACTGTTATTTGAGAATATGGCACCACTGCTTTATGCTACAGACTAAGGGCATGCATAGTTTCTTTTTCAGTTGAGATATACATGCTCAATTTAATACAACTCTATTAAATACCTACTAAGCAGTCATTAACTTTTAATGCTAGAAAATGACTATACAAATTATTATTATAAAAATAATATTTAGACAGTACTGTTCTGATGTCTACATAGCACATGCTTCTGGCATCCTTACTAGATATGCGGCATGGCATAAGACGTACTCCTTAGCAGCTGTGGAAAAAACAGAACAGAACTCCATTATGAATACCAGTCTTGACTATATTCATCTTTTAACTCTTACAGTTATTCACTGAATTGATACTTACACATCTGTGGGGTGTCCCCTGTCTGTTATTCCCCAATCCAAAGGTCAATGGTATCCTGCTTCCTCCTCTGGAGGTCATCAAAATGATTTCTGCATTGCTCTCCTGTGTGGAGAATACCTGTTGCACTGGTTAAGACCCAGGTAACCCTATTACAGGCATCAGATTTATATTCTGAGCCTGAATAGTCACATTGCAGCAACCTGGGCCTATGCTCCTTAACTAGGAATCCATCAAAACTCTTGGACTCCTGGATACCCCAATGCTGCACCCAAAACGCACACCCTTTCCAGCAACTCCAGACATGTGTGTCATAGTTCAAGTTCAATGTCTAATGAGCATTTACCACCAATTGCATTTTATATGATGCTGTTTCCCGCCTATTGCACATCTTCACTCAGTGAGACGGCGCTCATTTTGGACTTCCAATATTTGAAAACATTGCGCATTGCTTACCATTGAGCAAACATGGTAGACATAGGTGCACACTGGCAGGCACTGTGTTTGCACAATAGTAAGCAATGCTCAACAGTGGCGAATAATGCAATTTCTAGCTAATTAGGTATACAGGCAGTTGTGTAAATGGGCTATTCAAATGTACCATGTCTACGGTCCTCCTACACTTACAACTGTTATGACAAGAAGGTTGAGAAAACAATTGTGTATCTTGCTCTTCATTGTTATAATCTGCAATCTCACAACAATAAAACAAAAATTTGCACACCCTGTACCAGAACCCTGTACCATCTGCAGTCCATACCTACACTTAACACCTGCTGCCACAGGATTAGTGAGATGATACCTGCTATCGTAGTAGTTATTGTAAGGTTCTCGCTGTTAATCATAATGCAATACTGCTTACCATGTTTGCATGATGCACAGTATTTTAATTAAATGCATCTGGTTTATATTTGTGACTGTCTACAACCAGAGTGGTTCATTCCTCCAGTTTGTGCACTGCTGCACTTCATGCAAACTAAGTAAGCACAGCTAAACATGTTTATGCCAAGCAGTGCATCACGCAAATATTGGCAAAAAAAAAAAAAAAAGAAATGAAAACATAAAAGGCAGGCTGTCCACAGTTTTGCGGAATGTCCAGATATTTCCATCATATATTTGGCCTGTTCCTTGTAAAATGGGGATTTACTGTGAAATCACTGAAGAATGCAGTCAATATATAATGGCATACATTTCTGTTCCATACTTCATATCCTTCAGAAAATGTATGCTTGCCCTTTGAATGGAATGATCCACATTCAATGCACAGGTTTCGTGGCCAGTAATACCAGGGTAATCCACTAAAGCTTGCTTATGCATGCTGCACATTATTAATATTCATGACGTGAGACTGCACAATGACATGAGATAAGCAGTATCATTTATACAAATACACTCCCTGTAGGGTCTACGTGGAACCTACGCAGAGTTTCTTGAATTCCACAGCTTGTATTTTAAATGAAATCATAGCAATTTTTGCAATCATTCTGGGCCCTGGTAATTTTCTTATTATGCTGTCCATTCTGTGCAGTTTATCATCTGCTGACAGCTGTAGTTGGTTTACACCTGACAAGTGTTGTGAATCAGAGTCTTGTAGGATCTAAGTTTGTTTTTTTTTTTTTTTTGGAGCAGATGACAGAAAACTATTCATTGAAAAGGAGGCCCTCCTATGAGCTTTTTGCCTTTTACAGAAATTCAGATGGCCATGGCTGAACACAACAGCAGTTCTGAGACTTCAACTCTGCAGTTTTTCAAATCATATTCCTTTAAATCTCTTTTTTATGAACTGCTAACGAAACAGTTAATCTTAGATAAATGCAAACAAATGGTTCTACAATGACTCACTGAATGGCCAAACTGCAATCATCAGAAATGCTGAGAAATGAATGAATCTCTTGGCATTGTGAGACTTGATATTTTAAAAGGTTACTTTCCTTAACTGATCCATTATTGTCACTGACCTAATATAATGTTTCTTATCCATATTTAATTTATGCAAGTACAAACAATTAACGCCTTTGTTAACTACATCTTATATGTCTAATATTTTCTAACTTTTGTGTTGTTCAAGGGCTATCTGATATTTTCTACATGGGCTCTCTTGGAATACAGATTCTTTACAAGAATAGATAGTTTCATTAAGTGAGATCTAATAACTAAAATAACTGATCTGCTTCTTGCAATAGACAGTGGCACATCTAAAGGTTTAATCTCATTAAAAATATAACAAACGCATAGACCATGTATGATCCAGAGATAATGGAAAACATGAAATATAATACAAATAGGTAGTTAAGCATGAAGACTGTTGATGGAATACAGAATACTTACAAATGCATAGCATTAATAAAACTGATAGCATAGTAAACAGAGAATGACAGTTGCCATAATAACATCTGGCAGTGTATTAAAATATTGTTATAGAGAGCTATTCATTATCTGAAAGTTGATAAGATACAGATTAAGCATCCATACTTAAGTAAATGATGCTACATTGCAATTCTAAATACCTAAGGACATCCACATGCAAAATCACACTCGAACTGAAATACATGTTTACACAGACCACACTTGTCTATTTATCAATAAGGGGTCTACAGATGTATTTACACAAGGTATAACCAACTGCCCACAAAACCTAAATACCCCCATAACATTTTGGTATTACTTCAGTATACAGTTGCCCCAATGCTTTCCTTGAAATGCAATTGTGAAATCTAACACCTGATGTGATGCCCAAAAGAGCTTTGCAATGCAACAAAACTGTAAGGTTAAACACGGGGAGCACTTCATTTCTAAAATGCAATGAAAACAAGCATGCAGGAAGCTAGCATATCTTATATGGGATAACATATGGTTCACACCTCTGCACACTGGTTCCTACACAATTGTTTTTTTTTATACAAAATGATTTTTACAGACTTTTGAATGGAAACTATTAATAATGTTTATAAACTTGCTCTGAGAGAAATATATTTTTTGACTTCTGTATACATATTAATTTGCATATAACAGCATTTACATACATTACTGTACTTATACTTTAATATAAACTGTTGTCTTCTGTGCTATATGAAACAATTTAGATGAGAAGATGCTTAGAACACCTCAATCTGCTCAACATCTGTTGCCTTAATTACTCAAGAGTTACTTCGGTAATTATTGGAAAATAGTATTAATGAGCAGATTTAACTCTTCAAAATGTTCCGCATTTGTTAGTGAAATATGTAATTTTATTTTATACTAAACTGACTTTTAAATCATTTCAAGCATTTTTCATCTCCAGTTGGTATGCTGAATACAAAAATTGAATCTGCACAATTCAGAATATGGCAATGAAAAGTACTATATGCAAATTTGTAAGTACATGATACTTAAAATATAATCATAAAAAAATGCTTCCCATAACAGAAGTTAGATATTAAATTTATATTCCAAGTACTAGAGGTATTGATTGTAACATACATACATTCATAATACAAACGAACATTCACTTAAAAACACTAATTTGTATATTTACTGTCATGCATAGATACACAGAACACATTCACTCTCTTAACTGTTAATATACATATCAGACATCTACTCATAATTTACAAACACATACACACAGTTATATATATGCACAACCATGTAAATATATTATACACATATAAGCACATACAATATGCACAAATATGCAATTTTAAATTGCATCACCTTTTAATTGTACTTCCATATTCTATTACTTTCACCGTTTCACCCATGTTATTAAATGACTTTTAAAAGTTTTACTATACATGATCATGATATGTATTAATGCTATGATGTCTATAGGTTAATGTGTTATAGATGTTGTCAGTTTTATTTATTTCCTCCATATAAATGCTTAAATACTACGTTATTTATAGTATTTTTATAGTAGGATTAATTAGAAATAATGACAATTTAAAATGCATTGATCAAATAGAGAAATGTGAAATGTGTTATTTCTGGGATATTTTTGATATATTCAGAAATACATAATATCATTCTTTGTTATTATCATTCCAACTATATATTTCTATCATCTTAAATATTAATATTTCTCAAATTAATACTTTATATGTTTTTTTCCTTTTAACATGATTTGAGTGTGTTCTAAATAGTTACAATTAATAATATTGTTTTACATTAAGAATCAGTAGCATTGTTTACCTTAGTGACATTGTGATGCATTAGTTGGTGTGCAATTTGTTAGTGCTTGGTTATTATACTTTAAGCTAAATCATCTTATATTAGTGGATTTACATGTTCTTATGAATGTTGACATATAATTATTTCTCATTAAACATCAATGGACTTAATAATCCTTTGAGGAGGACTAACTTAAACAAATATTTAAAACTGTGTAAAGCTGACATAATTTTCTTACAAGAAACACATTTGTTATTTAAAGATGTAGACAGATTGATGTTAAAATATTATTCAAATCTTATGAGCTCCCATTTTAAATAAAAAAGGAGAGGCACTCATTCTTTAGAGAAATTTGTTACATGTGCCTAAAATATTCAATACATGTTCAGATAAAAATGGCATGTTGGGTTTAGCAGTAGTAGTAATTGACAATATCTTGTACTTTTGTGAATTCTTACTGGATACTTGGAATTGGAGCCAAAGTTGCTAAGAAATATTTGGATATCATAACCTTATATACAAAAGGTGAATTGATTATTACAGGAGATTTTAACTGTATTCTTTCTAGTAAAGACACAGCTACTGGTAAGGTTCCAAAGCTATCCTCAGTAGCTAAACCCTTAGATCATTTTATTAATTCTCAACATTTGAGAGACACCTTTGATATTAAATCAAGTAACTCTCTTAACTTTACATATTATTCTTATAGATTTGGCACCCAGAGAAGCACTGATAACATTTTTACGTCTAGTAGTTTATTTATTAAAATGTACTGAAAACTTCATGTCCTTTATCTGACCACAATGCTATTGTATTTACTTTTACGTTAATGCTAAGTAATGTGACTTACTATCAGAGAATCCCTGCTTATACAGTATAAGTAAAAGACTTTAAGGAATGGTATCTAAAATAAATAGATCAATACAATGACAATAATAATGGAGAAGCTTCAGAAGTAATTATCTGGGATTGTTTAAAAGCTTATCTATATGGAAGAATTAAAATTGGTACATATGTACAAAAAAAAAGAATGGGGGTGTGGCCAAGATACCAGTCTGATAGCAGCAGAAATGCATTGCTCTGCTTAGATTTTAATATCCTGACAGGAAATATACTTTAAGTTTTAGAAAAATCTAACTAAAAATATACTAAAAGTTAGATTAACATAGACTCTTTATTATTTTCTAAAAAATTAATACATAGTCAAGAGAATTTTTTAATTATTCCTGTCAAGAAATTTTCTACTGGAGATCTCAAGATGAGCAACGTGAAGAACCCACACCAGGAGAGTGCAGTGAAGAAAGAACTACATCTTATAATAACAAACATCCAAGAACTGTCACTAAAAACATGAGCAACTCGAAGAACCCACACCAGGAGAGTGCAGTGAAGAAAGAACTACATCTTATAATAACAAACTTCCAAGAACTGTCACTAAAAACATGAGCAACTCTAAGAACCCACACCAAGAGAGTGCAGTGAAGAAAGAACTACATCTTATAATAACAAACATCCAAGAACTGTCACTAAAAAAGAACCCACACCAGGAGAGTGCAGTGAAGAAAGAACTACATCTTATAATAACAAACATACAAGAACTGTCACTAAAAACATGAGCAACGTGAAGAACCCACACCAGGAGAGTGTAGTGAAGAAAGAACTACATCTTATAATAACAAACATCCAAGAACTGTCACTAAAAACATGAGCAACGTGAAGAACCCACACCAGGAGAGTGCAGTGAAGAAAGAACTCCATCTTATAATAACAAACATCCAAGAACTGTCACTAAAAACATGAGCAACGTGAAGAACCCACACCAGGAGAGTGCAGTGAAGAAGAACTACATCTTATAATAACAAACATCCAAGAACTGTCACTAAAAACATGAGCGAACCCACACCAGGAGAGTGCAGTGAAGAAAGAACTACATCTTATAATAACAAACATCCAAGAACTGTCACTAAAAACATGAGCAACGTGAAGAACCCACACCAGGAGAGTGCAGTGAAGAAGAACTACATCTTATAATAACAAACATCCAAGAACTGTCACTAAAAACATGAGCAACGTCCACACCAGGAGAGTGCAGTGAAGAAAGAACTACATCTTATAATAACAAACATCCAAGAACTGTCACTAAAAACATGAGCAACGTGAAGAACCCACACCAGGAGAGTGCAGTGAAGAAAGAACTACATCTTATAATAACAAACATCCAAGAACTGTCACTAAAAACATGAGCAACGTGAAGAACCCACACCAGGAGAGTGCAGTGAAGAAAGAACTACATCTTATAATAACAAACATCCAAGAACTGTCACTAAAAACATGAGCAACGTGAAGAACCCACACCAGGAGAGTGCAGTGAAGAAAGAACTACATCTTATAATAACAAACATCCAAGAACTGTCACTAAAAACATGAGCAACGTGAAGAACCCACACCAGGAGAGTGCAGTGAAGAAAGAACTACATCTTATAATAACAAACATCCATGAACTGTCACTAAAAAGAACCCACAGCAGGAGAGTGCAGCGAAGAAAGAACTACATCTTATAATAACAAACATCCAAGAACTGTCACTAAAAACATGAGCAACGTGAAGAACCCACACCAGGAGAGTGCAGTGAAGAAAGAACTACATCTTATAATAACAAACATCCAGGAACTGTCACTGAAAACATGAGCAACGTGAAGAACCCACACCAGGAGAGTGCAGTGAAGAAAGAACTACATCTTATAATAACAAACATCCAAGTACTGTTACTAAAAACATGAGCAACGTGAAGAACCCACACCAGGAGAGTGCAGTGAAGAAAGAACTACATCTTATAATAACAAACATCCAAGTACTGTTACTAAAAACATGAGCAACGTGAAGAGCCCACACCAGGAGAGTGCAGTGAAGAAAGAACTACATCTTATAATAACAAACATCCAAGAACTGTCACTAAAAACATGAGCAACGTGAAGAACCCACACCAGGAGAGTGCAGTGAAGAAAGAACTACATCTTATAATAACAAACATCCAAGAACTGTCACTAAAAACATGAGCAACGTGAAGAGCCCACACCAGGAGAGTGCAGTGAAGAAAGAACTACATCTTATAATAACAAACATCCAAGAACTGTCACTAAAAACATGAGCAACTCAAAGAACCCACACCAGGAGAGTGCAGTGAAGAAAGAACTACATCTTATAATAACAAACATCCAAGAACTGTCACTAAAAACATGAGCAACGTGAAGAACCCACACCAGGAGAGTGCAGTGAAGAAAGAACTACATCTTATAATAACAAACATCCAAGAACTGACACTAAAAACATGAGCAACGTGAAGAACCCACACCAGGAGAGTGCAGTGAAGAAAGAACTACATCTTATAATAACAAACATCCAAGAACTGTCACTAAAAACATGAGCAACGTGAAGAACCCACACCAGGAGAGTGCAGTGAAGAAAGAACTACATCTTATAATAACAAACATCCAAGAACTGTCACTAAAAACATGAGCAACTCGAAGAACCCACACCAGGAGAGTGCAGTGAAGAAAGAACTACATCTTATAATAACAAACATCCAGGAACTGTCACTAAAAACATGAGCAACATGAAGAACCCACACCAGGAGAGTGCAGTGAAGAAAGAACTACATCTTATAATGACAAACATCCAAGAACCGTCACTAAAAACATGAGCAACTCGAAGAACCCACACCAGGAGAGTGCAGTGAAGAAAGAACTACATCTTATAATAACAAACATCCAGGAACTGTCACTGAAAACATGAGCAACGTGAAGAACCCACACCAGGAGAGTGCAGTGAAGAAAGAACTACATCATATAATAACAAACATCCAAGAACTGTCACTAAAAACATGAGCAACGTGAAGAGCCCACACCAGGAGAGTGCAGTGAAGAAAGAACTACATCTTATAATAACAAACATCCAAGTACTGTTACTAAAAACATGAGCAACGTGAAGAGCCCACACCAGGAGAGTGCAGTGAAGAAAGAACTACATCTTATAATAACAAACATCCAAGAACTGTCACTAAAATGGACAAATTCAAAAACAAAATGGATGTTATCAAACAAGAATGCAGTAAACAACTGAAACGTCTAAATGGATAGTAAAAAAACAATCTGAAGAGATTCTTGCCTTAGAGGAAACAATAACTGACCTAGATACTAAAGTGACAGAAAATGAACATCACAATGAATTTCTTCTGAAACAAAACACTAGGCTGATTGAGAAACTGGAAGACCTTGAAAGTAGATCAAGAAGGAATAACATAAGAATATATGGAATTCCTGAGAAATAAAAAGGTGCTAACATGATTCATTTCCTCAATAAGTGATTTTCATCAGCACTAAGCATGCCTGAATCCCTCTCTTTTGGAATTGAGAGGGCTCATCAGTCCCTGGCAAATCCAGCTTCATCTCTGAGTTCATCTAGTCCCAGGTCTATAATAGTTAGATTTCTTTCCTCGCAAGACAAGCACTTAGTGCTCAAATCAGCTTGGGCTAATTCCCCTATTAAGATTTTGGCAATGACTACACCTCTACAGTCATATCCAGAAGAAAGGAGTGTGTTCCTCTAATTAAGTCCCTGAAAAAGCAAATATTAAAGCTCAAATTATTTTTCCTGCAAGAATATAAATCACCTTGTCAGAAGGAGTGAAGATCTTTGATTCCCTACAAGCAGCAGTAGAATTTATCCAAAAGAAGAAAATACTGTCTTACATAGAAGAAATGGAATGCTCATCTCAGAGTTTGAAGAGACAGGCAACAAAAAATAGATGGTCTGTAAAGGAATGAGCAAACAAAATTAAGAAACTAAACTAAAGGACAAATGAATATATTCCTTCTAATTTTAAATGCTTTGTTTTATGAATCATAATATATTTGATTCAGAAAAGTCTCTATGCTGTAAAGTAATGTGAATCATTTTTATTATTAACGTTCTCTTTTCCTTTCTGTATCTACTTCTTCTAATTACATATGGTACTAAGTATTTAAATACTATATGTAATTAGAAGAAGTAGATCTAGAAAGGAAAAGAGAACATTAATAATAAAAACAATTCACATTACTTTACAGCATAGAGGCTTTCCTGAATCAAACATATTACATATAGTACTAAGTACTTAAATAGGACTGCGGTGGTGGTGCTGCGGTAGTGTTATCGCCTCACAGTAAGACGTTGTCCTGTTTGATTCTCAGCTAGAGCGTCTTCTGTGTGGAGACATGCGTGAATGGGCATATCTTCATTGAAGGTTGTGCATCAGGGCTGGCAACTCAGCACGTAAAAATCTACTGCTAATCATTAGCAGACCGGAGTTTCGCTGTGGTGACCCCTAACCAGGAAAAGCCGAAAGACACAACAACAACAACTAAATATTTAAATAACATTCTCTCTCTCTCTTTTCTTTCTTTCTATTCTTTTTTGTTACCAATGTTCCTTTTCTCTCTTTTCCCCATTATAAGTACTTTGCATACTTTTCCCTTTTAAATAACTACAAATGATGTATGTCTTCTAATTCTTCAGTAATAGTATAATTTGACTTAATACCAAAGTGCATTTTTTCTAGTAGGTCAGTGGTGGGGTAACAAGGTGTTTGTTTCTGATTAGTGTTTCTACCTAGATGTGTTAGACTCTTTGTTTAGATACATTGAAACATTAATGCAGTACATTAATAGTGTTTTATTGATAGCTAGATATAAGATGTATATATATATATATATATATATATATATATATATATATATATATATATATATATAAGGTTCCTTTTTTTCTCTCTGGCCTGGTTAACTGGTAGGTAAATGACTGAAATGTTATAATATGATTTCTGATTTGAGGCAGCTGTTTTTACTTCTAAATAGCTATTTTATATGAAAGGGTTTATTTTTTCATGATGATGTTTTATGAGGAAACTGGTGGTCTGTGTGACTGTTCTCATTGTGGAGATTCATGACATGTACTGACAAGGCAGCTTGAGTGTTTTTTTTTTTGTTTGTTTTTTTGCTTTCTGTAAACTCTAAAAGCTTCAGGATCGGAATTTCCCACCAAAAATGCTTTTTACTTCACTAGAGACAACTTCTGTTGTGCATCAGCCTATTTAGATACTTTTTAACAAGTTTATGAAGCTGCAGCTTGAGGAAACAATAGTAATGACATAATTTGACCTTTTGAACTTGTTAAATGGTTGTATCCTTCACTAGATACTTTAAATGGTAAATAATTAGTTCTGATAAAAGTGTTTAACTCATTTGAAAATGCCTATGTTCTCTTATAGATGCATACATTCTGCAGATTCAATGACATTATTAGTAACTAAATGACATCAAGTGAACTAGGAGCTGCATTAGAAAACTCAATATGCATATTAACATCAGACTTATGTTATATAACTAAACCTTTAGTAACTAAACAGAGGGATGTGAGAACCCTTTTTTTCTCTCTCTCTCCCCCATCCTGATGAAAGACGTCAACATAGATATTGTTAATATATATGAGTAATATGTTTATAATTGCAAAATATAATAGTTATATTGTAATAAGTGTTTATATATATATATATATATATATATATATATATATATATATATATATATATATATATATATATATATATATATACATATACATATATATTGGATCTGATGTGTATTAATGGCATATCTACATATTAGGGGTGCTATTATCATATGTGACATATTCATATAGCTTCAGATATATTGGACACTCTCATTCTAATGTATATTTCATGAATTCAGATTTCTTTTTTATAAGCCATTGACCATAATGTATATTTTATTACTAACTGAAAGACCTTTCTTCTGTGTTAACTGAAATCTGCTGAAAACTGACTTATCATGGATGCACTACTTTCAAAAACCCGAAACTATTTACAAACACATACATGAAAGATAAAATTTCTGGTTTAGTTAAAACTTAACTAAACCATCCATCCACCACCTCTCCAATACCAAACAACATACATTATCCATATCTGCTTATAATATAGTATAAAAACAAAAAAGAAGCATTATGAAATCAACTAAAGAAATCTGAATTCATGAAATATACATTAAACAAATGATAATGGTGAAGTGACTGATACTATACTGTGGGACACCTTTAAAGTTTATATATATGGCAGAATAAAATCTTGGTACCTTAAAAAAAGAAGAGAGTGGGACAAAGAACTTTTAGACTTACAAAAAAATAGACGATATAAAAATGGGCACAAAACCAAATAACAACATAGCACATAACGAAATTACTAAGTTAAATCAAAAATACTTAGAAGTTCTGAATCATAAGGTTGCCATAAACCTGGAAAAATTGAAATTACAATCTTATGCTGTAAATCCCAAATATCTACATAAAATAGCAGTAAGATCCAAAAAGAAAAAATAAACAATCAACATCTTATTAATGAGATTAAATATAAAAGTGATGGTTCAATTAAGAGTACATCTAACTTAATGGGCATATTATAAGTGTTCAAAAACTACTATAAAGATATAAATAATGACACACCACTTTCGGAGACAGATAATGTAATAAATCATTTTATTCAAGAAAATATAACTACTAAGGTATCAATGCAACAAAATAACATATTAAATAATCAAATAATACTAACAGAAGTGAAAGAGCAAATAAAAATATAAAAGATAATAAACCCCAGGACTGGATGGAATAATTCCTGAACTATATAAGATTTCTCATGAATATATAATAAAGAAAATGATGAGTGCCTTTACTATGGTTAAGCAAAAATGTATAACACCCCCATCATGGAAATACTCAATTAAGTCCCCATATTAAAACAAGGTAAGGACCCCAAATCTTGTAATTCATATAGGCCAGTTTCATTATAAACACTGATTATAAAATTTTCATGACAATATTAGCAGTATATAACAGGATAAAGTATAATAGGATAAAGAAAATATTACCTAAACTAATACATAATGATCAGACAGGGTTCATTCTTCATAGAAAAGTGCAAAATAACATTATTAAATTGCTATCATTAATAGACACAGCATGCAAATGCAAAAAACAACTAACTATTATCAGCATAGATATAGAAAAGGCTTTTGATTCTATTAGTTGGTCTTATCCACAAAGAATTCTGATTGGTTTTGAATTCTCCTCAGATTTTGTCAACTTTTTAATGAAAATTTATAGTGGGGCACAAGCTTATGTGAAAATCAGATCATGTATATCCTCACCACTAAAAATCCTCAATGGAACTAGACAAGGTTGTCATTTGTCACCATTATTCTTTGCTCTTTCCATGGAACATTTTACTACATATATCACAAACAAGAAAAATATAAAAGGCTTTCAAATTAATAAGGACTATTGTCCTAAGATACAATTATTTGCTGATGATATGTTGCTAAAATTTGGGATATTGATAGTTCGTTGCTTGATGCTATAAATACCTTAAGCAGGTTTAAAAGAATTTCAGGGCTTAAATTTAATCAAAAATATTACTAATTAACAAAAAGATCAACAAAAACATAAGAGAGAATTGCCTGTTTAACTGGAAGAATGATGTATTAGAATATCTGGGTGTCAGTATAAAGAGTACATGGAAAGAGTCTGTTAAACTAAACTACAATAATTTAATAACCACCATTAGTGAACTAATCAAAAGATGGAATAAAATATTCTTCACAATGGAGGATATGCTCTCTTTAATTAAAATGATAATTTTACCTAAAATTTTGTTTTCTATACAGTCATTGATACTATCCCCTCCCAAATACTTATTTAAAAAATTAGATTCCCTGCTACTTAAATTTTTATGATTCCCCTTAAAACCTAAGATTGCATAAAAATGGCAAATTAGAGCTTGGAACAGTAATGGGATAGCATTCCCTAGATTAGATCTTTATACCAAATCAGTTATAATTAATGTAATATTACACTGGATCACACCTACCTATATCTGGCTAGAAAACAATACATGAAATTCATATAACTGATGTCAGAACTATAGATAATCAATATCAGGAACAATATGGAATAAGTAGAGTTAATTGGCTTTTACGTGAATTTTGTTTATTTAATAAAAAGTTTGATAATTTTTCTTATGGCATTAATAAACTATTTAATAACTTTAAAAATATAATTGATTGTAATTACAACATTAAACAATTTCTATTTCTTATATTCCCTATAGCATACTCTCCTGATTACCTAGATTCTTTTAACATTAGTGCAATGAAAAAAATTAAAGGAAAACAACTTGATATTCTGGCATTAGTTTATTGAAAATAAGAGTATTAAACCACTAAATTCTCTTTTATGTAGTTTTGATAATATTCAAGATGGTTGTTTACACACTCATTATGGCAGTTTATAGAAAACAAAATGAGAGTATCAATCATTCTAGAGACTGAATCTATACTTAGTTTGATTCAGCTTTTTATTAGGTGTCTTGAAAAGGCAAATAATCAAAAATTAAATATCTCGCCTATCTATAGGATACTAAGAGAACACTCTAAAGTTTGACTCAGATTTTTGGAATTACTATGTAAAGTTTAATAGAGAACAAATATCTGATGAATCCAAAAAAATGTTATTGAATTCTATGTATGGTACCTCTTCTTCATTATATTGCAGATTGTATACATGGAAATTTATGAATAGGAGTTTTTATAACTCCACATAAAACAAAATCTTATACTCAAAAACAGTGAAAGTAAATGTTGGAAATGTTATGAATTACTGGAGGCCAACTGGGTTCACATGTTCATTGAATGTAGAAATTTTGTTCAATACTGGAAAGTCTTCAGATATTTTGTAAATGTTTTATGGTCTGATAACTGTCATATTTCTAACTCACTAATCCTATTCAATGTTTCTATACCTAATCTTCTTCTTCTTTCAGCTTTGCCTGTTTAGGGGTCACCCCAGTGGATCACGTGTCCACTCATGATTGGCAGTGGAGTTTTACAGTGTCGATTTGCCAGCCTGGTGCTCAACCTTCCACAGAAGGCACACACATGCACACACTCACACCTAGGGCCAATTTAGAATGTCCAATCCACCTACAGCAAGTCTTTGGGATGTGGGAGGAAACTAGAGCACCTGGAGGAAACCCACACGACCACAGGGAAGACATGCAGACTCCTCACAGAAGGCACTCCAGCTGAGGATCGAACCGGAAAACCTCTTGCTATGAGGTGACAACGCTAACTACTGCACCACTGTGGCTGCCCTATGTTCCTATACCTAATGTAATACCTAAATCTCAGATTCAGTTACTCTGGTCAATTCTTACAATTGACAGAAAAGGTATTACTTTGGAAAAGTAAACAAGATTTGATGTTTAAAGATTTTATTAATTTAGCAAAAGATGTTTGCAAAAAAGAACTGCAAACCACTTGTTATAAAACTCATAACATTACTCATAAAAAATAGCATGGCAAAAATTGGAAAACCTTTTGAACAAATACTGATAACTTCTCATGGATAAAGTGATTGTTTATCATGGATGAATTTAAATATTGTAAATAGTTTTGTTATTGTTTCATTGTATTTGTTGCATGTACATTTGAGTATGTTTATAATGAAAACAAAATAAAAATGTTTAAAAAAAAAGAATGGGGATAAGGAGTTTATGTCTTTGCAGTCTAATAGATACATTGAAATCCAGTTTAAAACCTTATGCCAAATCAGCAAACACTGAGTTGAAAACATTATATCATAAATGTATTGATGTACTTCACCATATAATATCAATAAATCTTGAAAAATTTAAATTACAAACTTATTCAATGAACCCAAAAAGCGTACACAGGCTGGCTGTTAAATCTGAGAAAAAATAAATACTAATCATATTAAAGAAATAATTTCCAAACAAGGTGATAAAAATAAAAAATTGACTCATTTAAAAGACACACTAGAATGTTTTAGGAAATTTTATGAAGAAATTAATAACAAAGAGACAGACTTAGGAATCAACAACATAACCGATGACTTTTTGAAAGACAATATAAAGTTTAGATTAACCAAAGAACAAAGATCCAGATGATAAGTCATTCTCTTTTAAGGAGTTAAATGATCAAATTAATAATCTTAGAACCAAATAAAGCCCCTGGGCATGATGGTATAATCCCAGAATTATACAGCTTATTCCTAGAGAATATTTTAAATATCCTATTAACAGTATGTCAACAATCCCACCCCCTGGAAATATTCCCTGATATCGCCTATCTTGAAACCAAATAAAGATTCTAACTTATGTTATTCTTACCATCTTATTTCATTATTAAATGTTGATTATAAAATATTTATGTCTATTCTTGCAAAAAGATTACACTTTATTATACCAGGATTAATAAATGCTGATCAGACTGGTTTTATACTGCACAGAAAGGTTCAGGATGGCATAATTAGGCTTAATACTTTAACAGATATGGCTAATAAAAACAAAAAAGAACTAACTATAATAAGTCTAGATATAAATAAGGCTTTTGATTCTATTAGTTGGAATTATTTGTTCAAAGCACTTAAACAATATGAATTTTCCCTAGATTTATAAATTGTAGAACTAATCAGTATAGTACCTCATTGGTGAAAATTCAATAAAGCTTGCATGGTCATTTTTCTGTGTGTGCATCATGGCACCATGAAAACACAGGTACAGTGCTAAACTCTGTGTAGTGGTGCACAATCATGCACATTCATGCACAATAATGGAAACTTTCGTGGAATGCAAATTTCAGCATAAGTAGTTGAAATTTATGCTAATGAAGCAAAATAATACAGTGGAATGATCCAACACCCTTCAAAACAACTGTGTAGACTCCATGTCCATGTTGGTAGCATACACAGAAATCTACATGGAAACAAGGGCATGTAAATGTCAAGCAATATGGAAAGAATGCCCATGAAAAGGTAACAACACACACATAATGGCTGATTTTTACACTGTGGATGTCCAAAAGCATTGGGGGGTGAGATTAGTATACATTTAAAATATTTTTACAACATGTTTGAGCAGTGCACTGCTTGCTGCAAAAGGTTTTATAACACAAACAGCATTGAAAATGGAGTATAATGTAGTGTCACAACAGTTACAGTAATGCCCTGCCTTGTGTCTTTAAACTCCTGCTGCCATGCTGTTGCCCAGCTTACATGGCTACTAACCATGTAGATTCCAGACTGTCAGCATGGCTATTATTAAAATGAATGCAAGCAGTGGATTTGTTGAATCACAAAAAGCAGGAACTGTGTAGGGCTGTTCATTTCGTATAAGCTCCTACAGCGCGTTTATGTTTCCCATGGATGTTGATGACATCAGGGGGTGTGTCAGGTAACTTTGTTGTTTTTATGGGTACTTTGCATGTATTTGCACAGTGCACCCCTTTGCACAAACAGTTATGGTGATGCATTCCTTGTTTGTGTGAGCATACCACCCACGTATCAGACATGAGCTAGAAATCTAAAAATAGAAACTAGATGCATTAAATTGCTGTTGCTGAGCACTGCTGGCCATTGTGCAGACCCAGTTAGTGGGGCTGTGCTCTGCTCATTTCCTCCAGTTATAGGACTTTGTATAGCTGCTGCTGTGGCAGCAGGTGTTAAATATTGGACTAGACTGCAGATGGTCTTAGGTTGAAGTACAGGGTGTGGCAACTTTTCTCATACTGTTCTGACATTGCAGGTTATAGAAAAGAAGTGTTAATTAGCATTTCCTGTACATTTCATGACAACAGGGATGAAAAACATAACATTTTTACATGGTTTATATTAATTATGCACAGCTGCACTCTGCTGCACAGCATTGCACACAGTACACTACTATACACTAAATCAGGACCTCTAAATCATGTTAATTATATTCTAAGCAGGTGAATTGCATCTTAATTAGACAATCCCGCATGTTGGTGACATCCCACACTGCCATTTACTGGGAGATGCTGGCTATGCCTTGGAAACCTGGATAATGGCACCTGTCAAAATTGCACACACACACACACACAGACACACATGCATACACACACACACACACACACACACACACACATGCACACACGTGCACACACACACACACACACACACACACACACACATGCGCGTGCGCGCACACACACACGGAAGAATGCCATAATGAGGCACACACATACAAACTAGGAACATCACAGAGTGTGTGGTTGGGCTTCTGAAGTCATGGATCCAGTGCCTAGATATATCCAGTGGAGCCTTGCAGTATACTCCATGCATATGTACACAAATATTTACATTATGTGCTATGCTCCACAATCTGATCCTGTGGAAACATCTGCAGCAGGATCAGCAAGGGGAAGGGACACACATCTCTCCACCAATGCCTAGGTCACCACAATCACAGTCACAGGAGGATTTGGAGGAGGAACCCCCAGTTGTTGTCCCCATAGGCAGATGTAGAAGTGCTAAGTATGTCCTTGCTTTGGCTAAGAGATAAGGCATAGCACATTCAGGGACCTAGGGACTAATACCTTTCTCCTACTCATATACATAGATTAAAAATTATGCCAGGCAACTCACATGACCTGTACTGACTCATGTACTGGCTGTCTACTGCTTGCATCAGAGTCAGCCCTGAACTAAACTTGTCTTAACCACAGAATTTGCAAGGTAGGTACTTAACCAACACTGTAGTCTTGTGGAGTATTATGACATACCCTTTGTATCTATGAACTTGGTACAGTATGCAAGTAAATACTGGTGAATTTGTACAGAAAATTAAGTAACATGTGGCTATTGGCACTATTTTACCAGTATGTGTCCATTTGTAATTAGTAGACCCTATGCATGAAACCTTCATGCAGTCCTGCAGCACATTACTGGTACATCATTCAAGACAGAAGCTCAAAAGTAAAGCTACACATTTCAGTTTCTGACTTCAGACTTGTCTGTATCCTAACAGTAGATGTGGTTAATTCCCCCACCCCCAAACAGGGTGTAAGAGTAACTCATCTATGCTGCCCCCAAACACATGGTAAATGAGAGTTTGTCACAATTATCATTCTCCATATTTCCAGAATACTGTAAATTTGATCATACATTGTATGTACTAGGTAACTCATGTATAGCAGTATACCTTGTTATGCAGGTGGATGTGTGATGAATTATGCCTGTTCTGACAAGCTACTTCTGTGGCCAAAAGGACTAAGGCAACCATCCTATCTGTTAAAGCTGTAATGCTGTTGAGGGTTCAAATCTTGATGTAAGTAGAGGTTTTGGATGGGTACTAGCAATAGGTTGTGTTTTACAGATTGTGATTATGTGTCCCATACTGTTATCAACTTTGTCTTGACTTAATTTCACATTTGTGTAATGCATCACATGTTTAAAAACTTTTTGATAAGGCTTGGCCATTTTGCACAGAGTGCATCAGTGCAGAAACAGTGAAAGAGGAAATAGGATTTATTTCTGACAGCCAACCATAGACACAGGATACATTCAATCAATGTCATTTTGTAATCATGAAATACCAGCCTGGATTAGGGATAGGAGTGGGCTGTAGTAGCAGGTATATATTGCAAAATAGTAAAACTCAGATGTGAGCAATGCACCTCATGTTTTGACAGAACTTACCGACATGCAAACAGTATAAAAAAGCCAAAGAAGCATGCGTGTATACTTAGCTAACCATAGCACAAATCTGATGCTTCTCATGTTATAGCACTCTCTCTCTCTCTCACTCTCTCTGTGTATCTATCTATCTATATCAATATTATATATATATATGTGTGTGTGTGTGTGTGTGTGTGTGTGTGTGTGTGTGTGTGTGTGTGTGTGTGTGTGTGTGTGTGTGTGTGTGTGTGTGTCCATAGTGCCTTACATACCTATCAAGCTCTAGGAGTAGCAAATCAGGGCAAAGCAACAAAAATAGGAGGACCCAAAAATAGGGACACTTTTTAAGTATTCTACTTATAAACTTAGAAAGGTGATAGATTAACAGGCATTGGATTTCTATTAATTGTCTGAAAGACATGACGCGTGAAATTCAGATGCCTGCCATTATTTACTGATCTCATTTCTCAATGATTTGTCATTGATTTTCCAGAAAACCCCAATATTGTGTGAAACAGATTACAAATATGAGTTAAACATCTGGACGTTATGTGAAAATCTGGACAGTTGAGAGATGTGGTGCCCTATTATTCTCAGATCCCATGTCTCCCCTAAGACTACATGTGGAAACATTGCACACTGAGGGCACAATATAGGTATATGTACATATATTGTCAAACCATCTCTTTTCTTCTCCACCAGCAATGACAACAACAAGCACAACAACCCTGAGTCACCTTGAGTTTTCCACACATATATCACCCCGTGTACAAGTTGTAAGATATGATGTTGTGTTGTCCCTCATGGACAGGGCCAATTGATGGTGCTCACAGGGTTACTGATCCAAAAGCAAACAGACAAATAGACTCAATAAGGGTATTGTTGTTATACAACTGGGCTACTAAACAGCATTCATCTGCTAGGCTACTAGCCTCAGATGACACTAAGAGGCAATGTGATATGCAGGCCTCCCAAGCTGTTGTCGAACACATGGCGTGGTTATGTCATCTGCCATAAGATTACTTGCAGTCCTATTAAAGGCAAACTTGTGTTGTGGTGTGTGCACTAAGTACTCTGAGTCCTAGTCCATAAAATTAGATTGGTAGGGGCTCTAATCTCACTAAAATCAACTGTGTGGCTATAAATAAAAGTGGAAGTATGTATCCCAATCGGACTTCATAAATAGTGTGGTTTCCATTATTTTAGTGCATACACGAACATCTTGTCAAGGCAGGCCTCCAGTCTCTTATCATGCATGTGGCCTGCTGATGTCATCTACCATAAGATCACCTGCAGTTCTCCTAAAATAAAACTTGTGCTGTGGTGTGTGCATTAAGTACTCTGATCTGCAGTATATAAACCTAGATAGGGGATCTATATTTATTCCAGTCAACTGACTGTGTGTGTGTGTGTGTGTGTGTGTGTGTGTGTGTGTGTGTGTGTGTGTGTGTGTGTGTGTGTGTGTGTATATATATATATATATATATATATATATATATATGTTTGTTTGTTTGTGTCTTTCGGCTTTTCCCGGTTAGGGGTCGCCACAGTGGAACTCCGGTCCGCTAATGATTGGTAGTTGATTTTTGCATGCCAAGTTACCAGCCCTGATGCACAACCTTCAATGAAGGCACACCCATTCACGCATGGCTCCACACAGAAGACGCTCTAGCTGTGAATCGAACTGGACAGCGTCTTACTGTGAGGCGACAATGCTATTGCAGCACCACCACCGTGGATATATATATATATATATATATATATATATATATATATATATATATATATATATACATACATACATACATAGAAGTGGAAGTATGTATCCCACACTGAGTTCTCAAATGACATGGTTTGGCACTATTTTGATCCACCACATAATGCATGCACTCAGGTCCCGCAAAAACAGGTACAAATATGACTCTGTAATTGTACATGTGGGTGTAATTGACCTGAGACATATTTCCCTGGACTACATGAAAAGAGACATGGAGGAGCTCTCGGATTATATAGCCCAGGTGGGTATGACCCTAGCCCTGAGCAGTATTCTACCATCACCCAGAATGATACCACAGTACAAGCAGAAAATGATTGATTTCAACAATTGGCTAAGTTTCTGATGTCATTCTAAGGGGAACCAGTATCTGTCTGCCTGGGATGACATGATTGACAGACCTCGTTGCTTTGCCAGAAATGGTCATCCCTGGGTTTCTGGATACTGACCAATGCTCTTGCCACCTCTATAGTGCCTTTTTTAGGTGGTGTTCTAAAGACCAAATTACCACTGTAACAGCTACAAACAAATGCAATCTGAGGGTCATGTTGCTCAATGCTAGAAGTCTAAATCTCAAAATGCAGTCGCTTGAAACACTCTTCAAAATGGACATCATCAACATTTGTGCTGTAACAGAGACCTGGTTCAAGGCAGCAGAAAGCACCCCTGCACTATCAGGCTATAACTCATTCCACACCTTTTGGCCCCAGAACTTGGACCAAAGCTCCAAAGGTGGTAGTGTTTCCATATTCATAAAGGATGTGCACAGCTCCAGACTGGTAGCCCAACATAACACATTTGAGATACTTCAGGTGCAGCTAACACTGGGTAAGACAGTGATTCAGGTCATAGCCTGCTATAGGTCCCCAACCATGTCCCAAGACTTGCACTCCATGTTCCTAAGCACCCTGGAGAATATTAAGATCCAACCTAACATTTTCATACTAGGCAACTTCAACTACCCCTCCATTAACTGGGAAAAATACTCATGTACCAATACACTTGCCCAATGTTTCCTGGAATTCATTAATTCCAATGCCCTGCACCAGCTCATTCTTATCCCCACTAAAGGTAGCAGCATCTTTGACCTTGTCATTACTAACATGGGTGACCATTTCTCTACACCAATAATCAACTCCTCCCTGGTTAGATCCGACCACAAACTAATCACCTTAGAAATTCACATCCATCCCCCCTGCAAAGGTAACCACCATGAAAAAGTCTCCAGCGCTAACTTTGGGCTCCTAAAAACAGAGGTGGCTAACTTCACTGCACCCATGCAAATGGATATGATTTGAATAACAATAAAATTACACACCAATGCTCTTTACCAACATGTACACAAATGCATGGATCTCGCCATACCCAATAGAACCAAGACATTCTGTTCCAAAAAAGAAAGCCAATCTGGTGGTCCCCTGCCATAAGCAAACTCTACAACAGAAGGAGGAAACTGATGCAGAATAAGGTGAAGTCCCAAGACTGGAAAAACTCCGTTATCAGCCTCAGCAAAAAGCTGAGATCCCTCATCAAATCCTCTAAAGCTAGCTATGAAAACAGAATTGCAGCAGATAGTAAAGGCAACCACAGGCCTTCCATAGTTATGTACAGAATCTCCATGGCAATACCCAGATTTTCTCTGAGCTACTGCACAATGGTATCTCCTATACCAAGCCAACAGATATTGCCAATAGACTGGCCGACAGATTCAGTGCCAACTTTACCCCTCTCCCCGCTAAGGGACCAGTCACAATACCAGTAAATTGCCAGCCACCCAGTATTACTATTGCACAGGTTAAACAGCATTTTCCAAGGCCAAGAATAGAGCTTCTATGGGACCTGACAATATCCCTGGCTGTGTTCTACATGAACTACAGAGTGAACTGGCACCTCACCTGTGTGCCCTGTTCAATCACAGCCTCACCTCAGGCTTTGTCCCTACCAAATGGCGCACTGCTAAAGTCATCCCTTTCCACAAAGGGGGAATGACTACAGACCCTGGGAACTATCGCACCATTAGCCTGATGAGTCAGATATACAAAGCTATGGAACGCATCATCACGGACCTCATAACCAAGGATATAGGGAATCTCCAAACTGTGGATCCCACATAGTTTGCTTTTGTGAAGGGTAGATCATGCCTGCTCAACTTGGTAAACTTCTTTGAGTCAGTCACCAGAGCTGTGGATGAAGGCAAGGTGGTTCATACAGCCTACCTTGATCTGGCAAAGGCCTTTGATACTATTCCCCACTCAGGAATCATAGAAAAACTCATTAAGTTAGGCACCAACCCCTATATCACTAGGTGGGTTGCAAACTGACTCACAGGTAGAACCCACAGTTTGAAAGTAGTTGACTCCAATTCAGACTGCTGACCAATCATGAGTGGAGTCCCACAGGGTTCGGTCCTGGGTCCTCTCCTGTTTGGTATCTACTTCTCTGAAGTCCAGGCCAACAAGAAGGGACTCTGGCTGACAAGGTTTGCAGATAATTGCAAGTTGGGAGCTATTATTAACTCCCCAAGTGATGCTGACATCCTATAGGAGGGTCTTACTGAGACCAACGACTGGTGTCAGAACCATGGCCTTAAGCTCAATGCCAAAAAATGTGTCACCATCCCCTTTGGGAAAAACCCAGTTCCCATGAATTACCACATTGATGGTAGTCCACTGAACACAGAAGGCATTATAAGAAATCTGAGAACACAGGTTGACAGCAACCTTTCTTTTGACCACCACATTGCCACTGTGGTCAGAAAGTCCTTCTATGTGGCACATCTCATTAATAAGTGTTTTGCATCCAGGAAGAAAGAAGTCATTGTCTCCCTCTACTCTTCCCTCATTAAGCCGATCCTTGAGTACAATACCCCATTTGGCATGTACCTCACTAAACACCTGCAACAACTGGAGAGGCCGCAAAAGTACAAAGAGGATCCTAGGCCTTAAACATTTGTCCTATATGGACAGACTAAAAAAACTCCAACTATTCTCTGTCTCATATCGCCTACTTAGAGGTGATCTCTGCTTGACTTACAAAGCCATGTCTAACCCAGCTCTGTTAGAAATGCTACATCTGAAGAAATCCCAGTCCTTCCACACCTCACACTCCAGAGAACTCAACTTTATTCCCACAATCAGCAGAACATGCTGGAGGGAATAGACTTCCCATACATGTCAAGCAGAGCACCTCACTGGCCCTCTTCAAGAGAAATCTTGATGAGTGGATGGGAAATAGGAAATTCACCCCAGGGATCACTACAGTGACTTTACTCATCAGAGGCACTGGGAACTATGGTCGGGTGGCACAATGCCAGGGTAATCCTATGAGTTAGGCTTGTAAAGGCTCCAGGGCCATTAGCCTAGCACAAACCTATGAACCTCTTATCCCCCACTTGACCTGCTGATGTCATTTACCATAAGATCACTTGGAGTCTTCCTAAAACCTTGCTTGTGCTGTGGTGTGTGAGTTAAGTTCACAGATCTGTAGTATGTGAACCTAGACAGGTAGGGGTTCTGTCTTCACTGCAGCCAACTGTGTGTGTATGCATAAAAGTGGGAGTGTATATCCACACTGAGTCTCAAATGGCATACTTTTGCACTGTTTTGGTGCTTGCACAAACACCCAGTCGAGGCAGATGTCATCTACCATAAGATCAACTGCAATCCTGTTAAAAGCAGACTTGTGTTATGGCACATACTTATGTAAACTTTGATAGGTAGGCATTCTAGCCTCACTGCAGCCAACTGTGTATATGCATACACAGAAGTGGAAGTTCATAGGTTCATAGGTTCATAGGTTCACAGCTGAGTACTAGGCTAATGGCCCTGGGCCTTTACAAGCCTAGCCATAGGATTACCTTGGCATAGTGCCACCCGACCTTAGTTCCCAGTGCCTCTGTCAAGTAGAGCCACTGGTGTTATCCCCAGGGTGAATTTTTTGTTTCTCATCCACTCATCAAGATTCCTCTTGAAGAGGGTCAACGAGGTCCTCTGCTTGATATGTATGGCAAGTCTGTTCCATAGCATGGCCAGTCTCTGGATTATGAACCTGTCGCTCCAGTATGTTCTGTTAATTGTGGTAATGAGGTTGAGGTCTCTGGAATGTGTGGTGCAGAGGGACTGGGATTTCTTTAGATGTAGCATTTCTAACAGAGCTGGGAAAGACATGGCTTTGTAAGTCAAGCAGAGATCACCTCTAAGTAGGAGACATGAGACAGAGAATAGTTGGAGTTTTTTGAGTGTCCACATAGAACAAGTGTTTAATGCCTATGATCCTCTTTGTGAGGTACTTTTGTAGCCTCTGCAGTTGTTGCTGGTGTCTAGTGAGGTACATGTCAAATGGGGCATTGTCCTCAATGATTTGCTTAATGAGGGAAGTGTAGAGGGAGACAATGACCACTTTCCTGAATGCAAACCCCTTAGTAATGAGATGTGCCACATAGAAGGACTTTCTGACCACAGTGGCAATGTGGTGATCAAATGAGAGTTTGCTGTCAACCTGTGTTCCTAGATCACTTATAACGTCTTCTGTGTTCAGTGGACTACCATCAGTGTGGTAATTCATGGGAACCCGTTTTTTCCCAAAGAGGATGATGACACATTTTTTGGCATTGAGCTTAAGGCCGTGGTTCTGACAGTAGTCATTGGTCACAGTGAGGCCATTCTGTAGGATGTCAACATCACTTGGGGAGTTAATAATAACTCTCAACTTGCAATCTTCTGCAAACTGTGTCAACCAGAGCCCCTTCGTGTTGACCTGGACTTCAGAGAAATAGATACCAAACAGGAGAGGACCCAGGACAGAACCCTGTGGGACTCCACTTGTCACTAATCAGCAGCCTGACTTGGAGTCAGTTACTTTCACACCGTGGGTTCTATCTGTGAGCCAGTCTGTAACCCACCTAGTAATCATCATCTTCTTTTGGCTGTTCCTGTTAGGGGTCACCACAGCGGATCAACTGTTTCCATTTCTTCCTGTCCTCTGCATCATGCTCTTTCACACCAACCACCTGCATGTCCTCTCTCACCACATCCATAAACCTTATCTTAGGCCTTCCTCTTTTCCTCTTACCTGGCAGCTCCATCCTTCATCCTTTTCCTAATATACACATCATCCTTCCTCAGCACATGTCCAAACCAATGCAATCTTGCCTCTCTTGCTTTGTCTCCAAACTGTCCAACCTGAACTGACCCTCTAATATACTGATTCCTAATCCTGTCCATCCTAGTCACACCCAGTGCAAATCTTAACATCTTTAACTCTGCCACATCCAGCTCTGACTCCTGCCTTTTTGTCAATGTCACCGTCTCCAACCCATATAACATAGCTGGTCTCACTACCCTCTTGTAGACCTTCCCTTTCACTCTTACTGGTACCCGTCTGTCACAAATCACTCTTGACACTCTTCTCCACCCATTCCACCCTGCCTGTACTCTCTTCTTCACCTCTCTTCCACACTCATCATTACTCTGAACTGTTGATCCCAAGTACTTAAACTCATCCACTTTTACCAACTCTACTCCCTGCATCCTCACCATTCCTCTACCCTCCCTCTCATGTACACACATATATTCTGTTTTAGCCCTGCTGACCTTCATTCCTCTCCTCTCTAAAGCATATCTCCAGCTCTCCAAAGTCTCCTCAACCTGGTCCCTACTCTCATTACATATCACAATGTCATCTGCAAACATCATAGTCCACGGGGCCTCCTGTCTGATCTCATCTGTCACCCTGTCCATCACCACTGCATATAAGAAAGGGCTCAGAGCTGATCCTTGATGTAATCCCACCTCCACCTTAAACGTATCTGTCACTCCCACCGCAGTCCTCACAAATGTCACACTACCCTCGTACATATCCTGTACCACTCTTACATACTTCTCTGCCACTCCCGACGTCCTCATACAATACCACAACTCCTCTCTAGGCACCCTGTCATATGCTTTCTCTAAGTCCACAAAGACACAATGCAACTCCTTCTGACCTTCTCTGTATTTCTCCAACAACATTCTCAGAACAAGCATTGCATCTGTAGTGCTCTTTCCTGGCATGAAACCATACTGCTGGTCACTAATCATCACCTCCTTTCTTAACCTAGCTTCCACTACTCTTTCCCATAACTTCAAGCTGTGACTGATTAATTTTATCCCTCTGTAGTTACTGCAGCTCTGCACATCACCCTTATTCTTAAAGATAGGTACCAAAACACTTTTTCTCCACTCCTCAGGCATCCTCTGACTTTCCAAAATTTAATTAAACAATATAGTTAAAAATTCCACTGCCATTTCTCCTAAGCACCTCCATGCTTTTACTGGTATGTCATTTGGGCCAACAGCTTTCCATTCATCATCCTCTTCATAGCTGTGCTTACTTCCTCCTTGCTAATTTGTTTCACTTCTTGATTCACTATCCCCACATCATCCAACCTTGTCTCTCTCTCATTCTCTTCATTCATTAGCCCTTCAAAGTACTCTTTCCGTCTACTCAACACACTCTCCTCGCTTGTGAGTACATTTCCCTCACTATCCTTTATCACCCTTACCTGCTGCACAACTTTCCCAGCTCTGTCCCTCTGCCTAGTCAATTGGTACAGGTTCTTTTCTCCCTCTTTGGTGTCCAATCTCTCATACAACTCTCCATATGCCTTATCCTTAGCCTTTGCCACCTCTCTCTTTGCCATGTGCCTCATCTCCTTATACTCATGTCTACTTTCTTCATCTCTTTGACAATCCCACTTCTTCTTCGCCAGCCTCTTCCTCTGTATACTCTCCTGTACTTCCTCATTCTGCCACCAGGTCTCCTTGTCCTCCTTCCTCTGTCCAGATGTCACACCAAGCACCTTTCTAGCAGTCTACCTTACTAGCTCTGCTGTAGCTACCCAGCTATTCGGTAACTCTTCACTGCCTCCCAGTGCCTGACTTAACTCTTCCCTGAATTCCACCTCACAATCAACCTTTTTTAACTTCCACCATTTAATCCTTGGCACTGCTTTCACACTCCTCCTCCTCTTCTTGATCACCAACGTAATCCTACAGACCACCATTCTATGCTGCTTAACTACACTTTCCCCTGTCACCACTTTACAGTCTCCAATCTCCTTCAGACTGGCCCTCCGACATAGAATATAATCCACCTGTGTGCATGTTCCTCCACTCTTGTACATCACCCTATGCTCCTCCCTCTTCTTAAAATACGTATTCACCACAGCCATGTACATCCTTTTCACAAAATCCACAATCATCTGACCTTCTGCATTCCTCTCCTTAACACCACACCTACCCATCACTTCCTCATCCCCTCTGTTCACTTCACCAACATGCCCATTGAAGTCCGCTCCAATCACTAGTCTCTCACCCTTGGGTACACTCACCACCACTTCATCCAACTCACTCCAAAATTTTTCTTTCTCATCCATTGCGCACCCAACTTGTGGAGCATATGCACTAACAATTAATCATTACACCATCAGTCTCAAGTTTCGTAAACATCACTCTATCAGACACTCTTTTCACCTCCAAAACACTCTTGCCATACAGTTCCTTTAGGATAACCACTACCCCATTTCTCCTGCCATCCACATGATGTTAGAACAATCTGAACCCGCTTCCTATACACCTGGCCTTACTTCCCTTTCATCTGGTCTCTTGCATGCACGATATATCAACCTTCCTTCTCTCCATCATATCAGCTAGCTCTCTCCCTATGCCAGTCATACTGCCAACATTCAAAGTTCCTACCCTTACTACTACATTCCTAACCTTCCTCCTCTCTTCCTGCCTTTGGGCATGCCTTCCCCCTCCTCTTCTCCTTCAGCCAACAGTAGCCCAATTTCTGCCAGCACCCTGTTGGCTAACAGTATTGGTGGCAGTCGTTGTTAACCCAGGACTTGACTGATCCAGTATGGAAATATGAAATGTTCTCCGCATAAGTCATTTGGCAGAGGTTTTATGCCGGATCCCCTTCCTGACGCAACCCTCCCCATTTATCCGGGCTTGGGACCGGCACAAAGAAATGCACTGTCTTGTGCATCCCCAGTGTCTGGGTTTGTAACCCACCCAGTAATATTGGGGTTAATGCCAAGCTTAGTGAGTTTTTTTTATGATTCCTAAGTGGGGAATGGTATCAAAAGCCTTGGCCAGATCAAGGTAGACTGTATGAAACACCTTGCCTTCATTCACAGCTTTGGTGACTGACTTAAAGAAGTTGCCCAAGTTGAGCAGGCATGATCTACCCTTCATAAAACTAAACTGTGTGGGATCCAGAGTTTGGAGATTCCCTATATCCTTGTTTATTAGGTCCATGATGATGCGTTCCATAGCTTTGCATATCAGACTTGTCAGGCTAATGGGGCGATAGTTCCCAGGGTCTGTTTGTTGCTCCTCCTTGGTGGGCAGAGATAAGTGTAGCAGTGCACCATTTGGCAGGGACAAAGCCTGAGGTCAGGCTGTGATTGAATAGAGCACACAGTTGAGGTGCCAGTTCACTCTGTAGTTCATGTAGAACACAACCATGGATATTGTCAGGTTCCATAGAAGCTGTATTTTTGGCCTTGGACAGTGCTGTTTTAACCTGTGCAGCAGTAATACTGGGTGCCTGGAAATCTACTGGTATTGTGATTGGTCCTTTGTGGGGGGAGAGGGGGGTAAAGTTGGCACAGAATCTGTCGGCCAGTATACTGGCAATATCTGTTGGCTCAGTGTAGGAGGTACCATTGTGCAGTAGTCAGAGCAAATCTGTGTATTTCCGTGGAGATTCTTTACATAACTATAGAAGCCCTTGTGGGTGTCTTTACTATCTGCTGCAATTCTGTTTTCATACCTAGCTTTAGAGGATTTGATGAGGGATCACAACTTTTTGTTGAGGCAGATAAGGGAGTTTTTCCAGTCTTTGGATTTCACCTTATTCCACATCAGTTTCCTCCTTCTGTTGTAGAGTTTGTTTATGGCAGAGGACCACCATATTGGCTTCCTTTTTTTGAGGAGAGTGTCTTGGTTCTATTGGGTATGGTGAGATCCATGCATTTTTGTATGTGTTCATAAAGTGCATTGGTGTATGATTCTGCAGTCACGCAGCTATTCTCCATTTGCATGGGTGCCGTGAAGTTAGCCATCTCTAATTTTAGGATCCCAAAGTTAGTTTTGGAGAAGTTTTTCATGGTGGTTACCTTTGCTGGGGGGGGGGGGGTCTGAATTTCCAAGGTGATTAGTTTGTAGTGGGATCTAACCAGCGAGGAGCGAACTATTGGTATAGAGCAACGGTCACCCATGTTAGTAATGACCAGGTTAAGGATGCTGCTACCACTACTGTGGGTAAGAATGAGCTGGTCCAGTGCAGTGGAATTAATGAACTCCAGGAAACATTGAGCAAGTTTATTGGTACATGAGTAGTTTACCTGGTTAATGAAGGGGTAGTTGAAGTCGCCTAGTAAGAGAGTGTTAGGTTGGACCCTAATATTCTCCAGGGTGCTTAGGAACATGGAGTGCGAGTCCTGGGACATGGTTGGGGACCTATAACAGGCTATGACCTGAATTGCTGTCTTACCCAGTGTTAGCTCACCTGAAGTATCTCTGATGCATTATGTTGGGCTACCAGTCTGGAGGTGTGGGCATCCTTTATGAATATGGAGACACCACCGCCTTTGGAGCTTCGGTCTAAGTTCTGGGGCCGAAAGGTGTGGAATGAGTTATATCCTGGTAGTGCAGGGGTGCTTTCTGCTGTCTTGAACCAGGTCTCCCTTACAGCACAAATGTCGATGTTCTCCATTTTAAGGAGTGTCTCGAGTGAGTGCATTTTGAGATTTAGACTTCTAGTATTGAGCAACATGACCCTCAGATTGCATTTGTTTGTAGCTGTTATAGTGGTAATTTGGTCTTTGGAACACTGCCTAAAAATGCACTATAGGGTTAGCAAGAGCCTTGGCCAGTATCCAGAAGCCCAGGGGTGACAGATGCAGGCCATCTCTGGCAAAGCATCAAGGCCTGTCAATCATGTCATCCCAGGCAAACAGATACTGGATCCCCATAGATTGACACCAGAAACTTAGCCAATTGTTGAAATCAATAATTTTCTGCTTGTATTGTGGTATCATTCTGGGTGATGGTAGGATGCTCCTCAGGGCTAGGGTCATACCTGCCTGGACTACATAATCTGAGAGCTTCTCCATGTCTCCATTCATGTAGTCCAGGGAGGTATTTCTCCGGTCATTCACACCCACACGTACAATGACAGAGTCATATTTGTACTTGCTGTTGAGCAACCTGAGTGCATGCATTATGTGCCAGATCCTGGCACATGACAGGCAGTTGACTGTTTCTTTCTCCTTATTCAACCTAGTGAGTGGGACATCAGTGTGCCTCACTATCAAGTCACCTATGACTAGTATGTTGGGCATGCTGTTTTGCCTTAAGGGCATTGGTTGAGTGGCACACTGTTTAGGAGAGTTATGTGTCTCGTGATTAGTGTTGTGTTGTGATAGTCAAGTGCTTTTCTGTCTTGTAGGGCTCTGCTGCTTGGGTGGATTTTTATTGAGAGCTTCTGCGAAGGTGGATGTGGTTTGCGTTTTACCTGAAGACAGTGCTGGTGTGTGTACTGGAGGGCTATGTTTTCAATGTGGTGTGGTGCAAGTGTTTACCTTCTCCTCTTGACCAGCTATTCCGATCTTGGCTGGAGAGTGCGTGGCTTCCAATTTGGATATATAAGTGCATCTCTTGCATGTCTGAGTGTTGGAAGGTAAGATTAGGGGGTTGTCGGTGTACATGAGTCAGTTGCTACATTGCCTCAAGATGCCCAAGTTCACCAGGCTAATAGGAGAAAGCACAGGGAACTGACCTTTAGACATGCCTGGTGGGGTGGGAATTGATAATAAGTACTAGATCTGTTTTCTTGTAGAAAGTTTAGTGCTGGTAGTACTTGTGTGCTATAATAATTGCTACAAGAAGTCTGGTAAAGTGCTAGACTAATAAGTATAAGTGCAGGAGTGGAGAGAACTAGTAAATCAAAGGGAAAAATTGAAGAGCAGGATTTGGCACTGCTCAGAAGTTTTCAAACAGTCCTGGATACAGCAAGTCTGTATCTGGACTAGACTAGTTACAGGAAAGGTGGGAAACAAGAGCAAATGTGGGATTTTAAACCGTAAAATTGAGAGAAATGGAAAAACTGCCCAAATGGCCAATAAACTACAATTTCTGGGCCAGGAACCACTCCTCTTGTGGTAGATGGGCTACCTAGTGCTTACCATGCCCACTGATAAGCTAGAAGGCTTCCCTCCAACACAGAAAGGCTTGGGGTGCTCAGAAGCGTACAGTCTTGGACACAGCAAATCTGTATCTGGACTAGACTAGTTACAATAAAGGATGAAACAAGTGCAAACACAGGCTTTTAAGCCAGAAAGTTGAAACAGATGGAATACACTGCCCAAAAGGCCAATAAACCACACATCTGGGCCAGAAACCATTCCTCTTGTCATAGATAGCCTACCTAGTGCTTACCACTCCTACTGATAAGCTAGAAGGCTTTCCTCCAACACAGAAATGATTGGGGGGGCTCAGGAGCTTACAAACTGTCCTGGATACAGCAAATCTGTATCTGGACTAGACTAGTTACAGGAAAGAAGGGATACAAGTGCAAATGTGGGCTTTTAAATCAGAAAGTTGAGAGAGATGGAAAAACTGCCCAAACAGCCAATAACTACAATTTCTGGGCCCAGAAACTACTCCTTATGTGGTAGATAGGTTACCTAGTGCTTACCACTCCCACTGATAAACTAGAAGGCTTCCCTCCAGCACAGAAAGGCTTGCGGGGGCTCAGGAACTTACAAAGAGTCCTGGATACAGCAAATCTGTATCTGGACTATAGTTACAGGAAAGGGGGGAAACAAGTGGAAATGCGAGCTTTTAGATCAGAAAGTTGAGAGAGATGGAAAAACTTCCCAAATGGACAATAACTGCAATTTCTGGGCCAGAAACCATTTCTTATGTGGTAGATAGGTTACCTAGTGCTTACCACTCACACCGATAAGCTACAAGGCTTCCCTCAAACACAGAAAGGCTTGGTGGCTCAGGAGCTTACACATAGTCCTGGATACAGAAAATCTGTGTTTGGTCTAGACTCATTACAGGAAAGGGGGGAAACAAGCTTAGATTTTTTTTTTTTTTTTTTTTTTTTTGTAGTAAAGTGGAAAAGGAGAAAGCTGGAACATAAGTTAATTCAAGGTTAAGAATCTAAGTGGGTTGGCCTTCACAAATGTTCTCTCTCTGTTAGGTAGAATTAACTAATGACACTAGATTGAGAGGAATGTCCCAGATCAAATATACAGTATGGGCGGGCAACTGCAAACCCACCAAGTATAAGAACAAGACAACAATAGGGAGGGGGAATGGGAAACTATTACAGCTACTAGCTGTAGCCACTAAATGAAAGTTTTAAACAGATAAAGTAGCAAGGAGACTTTAGAGAATGCTTCTAACTGCAAACAAATGAGTTATATGATACCTGACTAGAACACAGAAACCTCAAAAAATCAAACATGCACAGAAAAGCACAGATAGAGCACTCACAAAATGAAAATACAACTCTCAGTATGAAAAAGCAGTTTACAGTTAAATAATTCAGTAAACACGCAATTAGAATAATGAAACAGTATATAGCAATGAAAAATACAGTTAAAACAGTATAAAACTACATAAATGCAGTGAAACAGTAAAAAAGCTTTAAAACAGTGCAAAATGTAGTAGATTAACTGTATAGCCCCATTGAAAGAGTTACAGAAGTGCAATTCAATGAAATAAGTATAAGAAATAACTTATCCTGCTCTTGGAATCTTAAGGAATATCTGTTTAGTCTCAGTAATGAATCACAAAGTGTGTATCCTATATTGAGCTCTCAAATGGCATGGCTTTGCACTGTTTTAACTGACTGATATGTAGCAGAGCAGATCTAGCTGTCAGAACATCTTTTGCATAACAAGTAGCAATTTACCCACTTACCTATCAATAACAGAAGCATTGATCCACCTTATGGAGGACATCATAATGTATATCTGCTAGATTAGTGACCTGGCAATGGCAGTCAGATCACATATACCCCTCCTGTTTGCATTGTCTATACATATACCAGGTTCAAACCTCCCATTATCAACTATCTTTTCCCCTCTGTTTCCCCTACTGGCATAGTTGATATGAGTTCTTGACTCATTGCAGATAATACCTCATGTGCACTGAATAGCCTGTATCTCCTACATCACTGAAGTACAAATTTCAAGAGATCCATGTATAGTAGGGATCTGGAATCAGTGCTCTCTTGCATACAAATGGGTAACACTAGAAAGGTTGTCTGCTTACACACCTTGACTCTTACTCATAATATGCACCCAACACAAACTAACCTAAACAGCAGACATATCCTAAACACAATCAGGCAACAATCAGACAATACACAACAGACATATCATTACCACTGTCTTACCATAAAAGTGCTCAAGGCAATGGGGATGTATCCTAAAGGTTTTTATAATAGTTGTCCATATAGTGAGATGTACAGATGCCCCACTCAACAGCTTTAACAAGGATATGTTTAGTGTCAGCTGTGTGGTAGATGTAGTTATCAAGCACACATGCAATTAAGTCTCTCAACAAGTCCCATTCTTATTCAGACATACTTAGGTTCATAGGTTCATAGGTAGGTCAATCTTCATTTTCCCCTGGAGAGCACTGTGCTTTGGCTGTAAGCAGCCCCCCCACCACCACCACCACACACACATCTTCCACTTTCTCTTATTCCCTTCTGTTAGCAAATAGTATCCATAACTGATCAATACTGTGTGTTTGTTTATTTAAACTATACCACAGTAGCCTACTGATACAAGGTTATCCTGGGTTTCCACCTGAGAAATTAAGACAAGACTTACAGTTTCAGAGCAGTCCTTGGTCAATTGTGATTGTTCTTAACACATACTTGTCTTGCTTTGTGATTGTTTCCAGTCCCTCATACAGGAACCTAACTGGGTCTCTACCCGTTTTGCTCCCCGCCCTGCCCCCTATTTCCTCCCGCCCCCAGTGGTCCCACCTTTATTGCACTCAAACCCCTCCCATCTTTCCAATAGCCAACCACAGCGCTAACCCAACTCTACCTCTTCCATATTCCCTCTACTATCACACCTCCTCAACTGACATGTACAAGCATACCTTTCCTTTGCTCACTGCATGCACTCTCCTTGCACATCTTACATCCTACCAAAGCTCCATCATTCCCCCACTCAACCACTACCACTGTACTACTACTCACACCACCACCCATGTCTCACCCATACTCAGCTCCCCTCCCACCAGCTCAAGAACCATACCTATGCACCCCCCACATATTCTACCAACTATATTACTCAAACGTAAAGCATCCCTACAACTTAACATAGTAACCCTCCCACCATACCTATTACCCACAGAGAACAATCATAAAATTTCCCTTATAAACAAACACATTCAAAAACTGAGAAAACTAATAATCTCATGCATATCAAAACTAGCCCTAAGTGGAGACATCCACCCCAACCCTGGCCCTACCATCTACAACCCCAATCTTCATAATCAGACTAGAAATCACAACTTCTCCCATATTACAGCCAATAGAAAGCCAAGTGACTTCCTTCTACTAAGCCTAAATATTAGAAGTATATCCAACAAAGTCCATGAACTCCATGCCACCATAGACTTATACTCCCCAGATATAGTCGTCCTGACAGAAACCTGGCTAAAACCTCACATTACCAGTAAGCAAATACTCCCTACAGGTTACGGCATACTAAGAGTAGACCGGCTAAACAAAAAAGGAGGTGGTGTAGCTATAATATTTAAATAACATCTAAACATCCAGATCTTAAAACCATCAGCTCCACAAATAGGCAATAAAGAAATAATATATACCAACCTCAAAATTAACCGAAACAAAACTATCAACATAATTGGATGCTACTTCCCACCTGGCCAAAACATCCCTCCACTAGAAAACCTCCTCAGCTGGTCTACCCACCATCTCCCCCAAGAAACTATCATCTTAGGTGATTTCAATATTGACTGGCAATCCTGTTCTGGCAACAATCCAACCCATCATGTACACCTTCATGGCTTCACCCAACTAGTCCAGTCACCAACAAGGATAAATAAAAACTCCAGCAAGCACTCTACCCTGGATTGGATACTAGTCAGTAAGAACCCCCAGTCATATATAACAGGCTGCTTATCAGATAGCCTCAGTGATCACTCCCCAACATTCCTACTCAAAAAATACCTGTACCAAGCTAAACCTGTCATCTATCGTCAAATATGTAAAAAAATAAACTTTAACCCACTCACATTCATCTCATCCCTCAAAGAATGTAACTGGCATGCTCTAAAGTACCTCAGTCTAGATGACGCAGTTGAATCTTTTAATACTACCTTCCTGAACATCGTTAATTACCATGCCCCCATAAGATTTTCCAAAACCAAAGCACAACCCTCCCCATGGCTACAGAAAACCACTAAGTCAGAAATGAAAAACAGGGATAAAGCCTGGGAGCACTGGCGCAAAACCAAAACCCCTGCAGCTAGACAGAAATTCCTAGAACTACGCAATAGAGTCAAAAAGCTACTAAAATGGGACAAATTCCAATACTACCAGTCTGCCCTAGACTCCTCACAACACAGCCCCAAACAATTCTGGTCCTCCATAAACTCCATCCTCCACCCAGGTAAAGTCAGTACCCCTCCCCCTAACATCCCTCACTCCTCAGAAAATATTGCTACCTCATTCAACACACACTTCACCCAAACCATACTATCACTAGCTAAACAACACAACCCCCCTCCCCTCCAACCCAAACCTTCAAATAGTAATCTCCCCACTGCCTTCTCTTTTTCTCCTGTACCTACCTCCAACATAAAAAAACTCTTAACTAAACTTAAACCCACCAAATTAGCAGCAGACAACCTCCCGAGTGAATACCTACAAATCGCAGCTGATGCTCTGGCCTACCCAGTATCCATCTTGATTAACCAATCTTTGTCAGAAAGTTACGTTCCTACATTGTGGAAAGTCTCACATATAATTCCCCTCCACAAAGGCGGACCCTCTGCAGAACTAACCAATTACCGCCCCATAGCTATTCTCTCTCCACTCTCCAAAATACTAGAGAGATGCATACACTCTCAGGTCTCACACTACCTCCTTACTAACAACCTCCTTTCCAGTACTCAGCATGGTTTCTGACCAAACCATAGAACCACCGCTGCCTTACTCTCCTTTACAAACACTATCCTTCAGCATAAAAACAATGGCTATCTTACCTCTGCTACTTTCCTAGACCTATCTAAAGCATTTGACATGGTCCCACACAAACAACTTATCTCTGTCCTCAATAACCTATCCTTCTCACAATCCGTCACCAACTGGTTTCAGAGTTACCTGTCTGACCGCCAACAATCCGTTGTATGGCAGAATGACATATCTCCCCAACTACCTGTCTCCATAGGGGTTCCCCAAGGATCCATCCTTGGACCCCTACTTTTCTCTGTTTACACCAATAATCTAGCCTCTGCCACCAAACATGGCACACTCATCCAATACGCAGATGACTCTACAATCATCTGCTCAGCCCAGTCCCTACCCAAACTGCAAAAAGTCACACAGGAAGCCTTTTCCTCTGTTGAAACATGGTTATCCGATGCCCAATTAATACTCAACCCAAACAAAACTAAACTACTCATCTTCCAACCCACCAAACATACTCAAAACAACTCTCACTTTAACATCACAGCAAAAGACAACACCACTATATACCCAACTGAACAAACCAAATTGCTAGGAGTGGAAATAGACAATAAACTAAAATTTGACATTCACATATCCATGACCATAAAAAAGTCCACAAAAAACTAGGAGCATTATACAGAAATAAACAATTTCTCACCAAAGCAGCAAAGATTTCAATAGCAAATTCCCACCTTATCTCCACCCTACTTTATGCCTCTCCAGTATATACCAACCTAAGGCAATGTGATCTAAACAAGCTAGAGACCTGCTACAACAAAATCGCAAAATTTGCCACAGGGGCATCCTACCATAGTCACCACTGTCTCTCACTTGCTGAACTGGGCTGGCTTGAACTCCCTCACCTCATTCAGTGGAATCAACTCTCACTCGCCCACAAACTAGTAAACCATCCACTAAATGTCCCATCCCTCCAGAATCTACTCCAACCCTATCGCACCACCAGACCACTAAGATCCAGCAACAAAAATCACTTGCAGATCACTAAAGCCAATAACTCTGCTGGTGAAGCACTATTCTCTTGCGCCATAGCCAAATTATGGAACTCACTCCCACCCACAATTACCTCCGTACCATCATGCACCAACTTCAAAACTTTATTAAAAGCGCACCTAAAAACATGCTGGCTATGCCGTTGCAACTCCCACTCTAATATCATCCACCCCATCCAACTACTACCTTTCTTTCACCTCCACTAACTACCTTGATGATAGCAATCTCAGATGCTCATAAGCCTAGTACTTATTATACAGCAGGAACTTCTCATTGTTACATTTGTTAATGCCTGTTATGTACTTCACAGATAAAGATTCTAGTTGTCTACTGATGTACTATGTTCTTCATCTGTAAATATGTTGTAAGTAATTTCTATGTTAAATTGTTAATCACTATGTAATCCAATGTAACTACTGTCTGTTTATTTTACTGTGGAGCTTTTCTCCCTGGGCCTCTGCTGAAAATGGACCCACGTCCAGTCGGACACTCCTGATCAACAAATTTAAATAAAATAAAAATAATAAATAAAAATAAAAGGTACTAGGCTATCTGCCCGAAGGCATTTATAAGCCTAGCCAGGATGTGTTGGCTTTCGCCACCCCCTTAGATTAGTTCCCTGTGCCTCTGTCCAGCAGAGCCACTGAAGTGATCCCCAGGGTAAACATTCTGTTTCCCATCCACTCATCAAGGTTTCTCTTGAAGAATGTTAGCGTGGAGCTCTGCCTAATGTAGAATGGAATCTTGTTCCAAAGCATGGGAAGTCTCTGGGACAAAAATCTATCCCTCCAGCACGTCCTATTTATTGTTGTGGTGAGGTTTAGATCCTTAGAGTGTGTGGCTTGAGGGGATATGGTTTTCTTTAGGTGGAGCATGTCCATCAATTCTGGGTTGGACATGGCCTTGTATGTCAGGCAGAGATCACCTCTGAGTAGGTGGTATGCAACCGAGTACAGCTGGAGTTTTTTCAGTCGAGCTGCATAGGGCATCTGTTTGAGGCCAGTGATCCTCTTCGTGAGGTACTTCTGTGGTCTTTCCAGCTGTTGCAGGTGTCTTGTAAGGTGCATCCCAAATGGGGCATTGTACTCTATGATGGGTCTGATGAGTGATGAGTAGAGGGGCAGAATGACCTCTTTTGATCTGGATGTGAAACCTTTTGTGATTAGGTGGGCCACATAGAAGGATTTTCTAACCACTTGGCAATGTGATTATCAGAGGAGAGATTACTATCTACTTGGGTCTCCAGAGCCCTTATTATGTCTTCTGCATTTAGGGGACTACCACCTATGTGGTAGTTTGTGGGTACTTTGTTTTTTCCAAAGGGGATGACTATGCACTTTTTGGAATTTAGCTTGAGGCCATGATTTTGACAACAGGTATCCATCTCAGTGAGACCCTTTTGGAGGATGTCCGTGTCAGCCAGAGAGTCAATTATAGCCCCTAGTTTGCAGTCATCTGTGAACTTGGTCAGCCATAGTCTTCCTGTGCTTGCCTGTATCTCTGAGAAGTATATGCTGAACAGGAGGGGTCCTAGGACTGAGTCTTGGGGAATGCCACTTGTAACCAGTTTAGAGTAGGATCTAGCTCCCGCAACTCTCACCATGTGGGTTCTGTCCATGAGCCAGTTGGCAATCCATCTTGTGACATAGGGGTTTATGTTCAGGGTGGTGAGCTTGTCTATAATACCATATTGGGGAATGGTGTTGAAGGCCTTTGCGAGGTCTAGGTAAGCTATGTGTACCACGTTTCCCTTATCTATAGCCTTGGTAACTGTCTCAAAGAAGTCTACCAGGTTTAGAAGGCATGATCTGCCTTAACAAAGCCGAACTGGGTAGGGTCCAATATTTGGAGTTTCTCAATGTCTATGTTAATGAGTTCCATGATGATGCACTCCATAGCCCTGCAGACCAAGCTAGTCAAGCTTATAGGGCAATAGTTCCTGGGGTTTGTTGTGGCTCCACCTTTGTGGAACAGAATAACCGTTGCTGTGCACCACTCTATAGGTATGTAACCTGTGGAGAGGTTGTGTTTGAACAGCGTGTTTAGGTGAGTGGTTAGTTCATCTTTGAGCTCGTAGAAGACGCAGCCTGGGACACCATCCAGTCCCATTGATGCTGTGTTTTTGGCTTTGGAGAGGGCTGTTTTAACCTAAGTGTCTGTGATTTCAGGGGCTCTACATTCTTCTGGTATGGTTATGGGCCCTTTTGGGGGTGAGAGGGGGGTGAGGTTTGTACTGAACCTGTCTGCCAGGATGTTGGCGATATCGGTCGGTTCAGTGTATATTGTGCCATTCTGCACTAACTCAGAGCAGATCTGAGCATTGTCACTTAGATTCTTGACATAACTAAAGAATGCCTTGTAGTTATCTTTGGAGTCCTTGGCAATTTTTCTTTTCAAGCTCACCTTGGATGATTTTATGAGGGATTGTAGTTTCTTGATGATCATGATCAGGGGTGTCTTCCCTTCTTGGGATTTTACTCTTTTCTGTACTAGTTTCCTCCTTCTGTTGTATAGCTTGTTTATGGCAGGGGTCCACCAGACTGGTTTCCTTTTCTTGGAGGAGTGAGTTTTGGTTTTGCTTGGGATAGCATGGTCCATGCATTCTTGTAGGTGTCCATAGAATTCATTAGTAAAGGATTTTGCAGTTTGCAGCTTGGACAGCGTTATCCTTTAGCATGGGGGCTTTGAAACTTTTCACCTCATTCTTTAGTAACGTGAAGTTTGTTTTTGAAAAGTTTTTCACGGTGGTTTCCTTGTCTGGGGGTGGGGGCAGAATGTGGATATCCAGAGTGATTTGTTTATGGTCAGATCTAACCAGCGAGGGGTTGACCCCAAGTGTGGAACAGCGGTCACCCATATTGGTGATGACCCAATCCAATATGTTGTCACCTCTGGTGGGAGTGTTGACCCATTGATCCAGGGTGTTTGAGTTTATAAATTCTAGGAAATGTTGGGCAAGGGAGTTAGTACTTCAGTAGTTCTCCCAGTTAATGTTTGGGTAATTGAAATCACCCAATATTAGGGTGTTTGGTAGGACCTTTATGTTTCCCAGTGTTTCCAGAAATGCAGAATGGGGGTCCTGGAACATGGTGGGTGATCTGTAGCACGCTACAATTTGAATTGTAGTTTTGCCCATTGTTAGTTGCACTTGGATGATCTTTGAAGCATCGTGCTGTGCCACTAACCTTGAGGTGTGGGAATCCTTGATGAATATGGATACGCCCCCACCTTTTGTATTTCAGTCTGGGTTCTGTGGCCGAAATGTATGATATGAGTTGTAGCCTGGTAGTGCTGGGGTGCTCTCTGGAGCCCTAAACCAGGTTTCTGTTACTGCATATGAATCAATTTTCTCCATACTGAGGGGTGCCTCGAGTGCATGCATTTTGAGGTTTAGACTTCTGGCAATGAGTAGCATTACCCTCAGTTTTTTGTTACTTGTGCTATTTACGGTGGTGGTTTTGTCTTTTAAGCCTTGCCTAAAAAGGCACTATGGGGGTGGCAAGAGCCTTGGCCAGTATTCGAAAACCTAAGGGTGACAGGTGCAAGCCATCTCTAGCAAAGCAGCGTGGCTTGTCGAGTATGTCATCCCAGGCAGACAGACACTGGATCCCCTTTGAATGACACCAGAAACTTAGCCAATTGTTGAAATTGATAATTTTGTCTTTATACTGTGGTATCATTCTTGGTGAGGGCAGGATGCTACTCAGGGTCATACCGGCCTGGGCTACATGATCAGAGAGCTCTTCCATGTCTTTTTTCATGTAGTCCAGGGAGGTACGGCTCAGATCATACCAACATGGACAATGACAGAGTCGTATTTGTACTTGTTCTGGAGTGACCTGAGTGCTTGTGTTATGTGGCGGGTCCTGGCAGCCGACAGGCTGCTAACAGTAATCTTCTCCTTATTCAGCCTAGTGAGTGGGACGTCAGAGTGCCTGACTATAGAGTCACCTATTACTAGGGTATTGGGTATGTTATTTTGCCTTAAGGGCTGTGATTGCTTGGCACACTGGTTTTGTGAAGTTTGTGTTTCATGGTTTGTGTTGGGGGGGTGGAGGTTGCTTGGATGTCTGCTTTGGAGGTCTCTGTTGCTTTTGCAGATTTTTATCGAGAGCCTCCAAGTATGTTTTCGTGTATTTATGTGTGTTTTTTGCCAGTGCTAGTTTAATGGGTCTATGTGAGACTGGTAGTGTGATGCAAGTATTTCATTTCTCCTCTTGACTGTCTGATCCAGTCTTGGATTGAAAGGGGTTAGCCTCCAGTTTGGCTGTATAATTGCATCTCTTGCATGTATTAGTGTTTGGTGGTAGGAGGAGAGGGTTGTCTGTGTACATGAGGCAGTTGTAACATTGTCTCAAAATGCCCAGATTCACCAGTTGGACTGGAGAGTGCAGCTGAAACTGCCCTTTGGACATGCCTGGATAGGTACAGTGAACTGTTTTACTGATTGGCTGGTAAGGTCAAATAGAGAGCCTTGTCCTTCTGTACAGTATAGGGGGTCTAGTGCCAGGGTTTATAAGTGCTTGCTATGAGTTTTGAGCAAGTGCCGGGCTGAGAAATGAATGGCTTGAGTGTTTAAGTTGAAAGTTTGTCAGTTCCAAGGGAAAAATTGAAGATGAGACTTTGTGGAGCCAGGAATAGTTATACCCTAGCTAACCATCACTACCCGGTGCGCAAAACCAGGCAAATGTGGTTTTTATAGCAGGGAAATGAAAGAGATAGAAATTAGCCCAAAATGGCCAATAAACTATTAATTTCTGGGCTGAAACCACTTCTCCAGGGATAGATAAGCTACTCAAAGCTCCTCTCTCTCACAGGTGAACAGAGAAACTTCCTTCTATCCAAGTAAGGTATGGGCAAACACAGAGATTTGTAACACACCCCTGAATTCAGCACTAACCTGAAAATTGGACTATACTAGCTTAGAAAGGTGGGAAACAAGTATTTTTTTTTGTTTTTGTTTTTTTCAGAAAATAAAGCAGATACAATCAAAAAAACATGTTAAATGCACAGAAAAGGATACTTAGTGTTATATGTCTCAGATCAGAGTTGTAGTCAATGCAAAAGCAGATGAATAAAGTGCAATATATATAAATATATATATATATATATATATACATATGTGTGTGTATATATATATATATATATATATATATATATATATATATATATTTATATATATATATATATATATATATATATATATATATATATATATATATATATAAAACAATAGAAAACGAACAAACTGATTTAAACACGTTACCCAAATAAACCAGAAAAAAGGTCAAAACCGAGCCCTACTCCAGCAGTCTTCAATCAGACAAGTTTTAACTGCACACTCCTGCCATTAGGGTGCAGGGGAACCTTCTCCAAAAAATATGGCCTGGATCAGTGCTCAAGTTATACAAACAAAGCTAGATTCAGCAGGCCTGAATCTGGTCTATGCTACAGCAACAAGGTGCACCAACTTCAGAAAGAAACAGTTCAAATAAGCAGGCACAATAAGCCTGTGACCAGGAATTCCCAGCTCAGAAGGGCAGAATCCAGCCTCTTCTCCCACAAGAGTGCACAACTTGAGATGTGACTATATGAAATACTGTATATGAACACAGACATGATTAAGCTATCTAAAAATGAGTCCCCACCAGGAATGTTCATGTGTTTGAGCAGCATTATACCCTCACCTAGGATGATACCACTACATAAAGAAAAACAGATTCACTGAACTTGCCTAAGTTTCTGGTGTCATAGTATGATGATACAGTACCTGTCAGTGTGGGATGGCACGGTGGATAGAGCACATTACTTTGCCAGATGTAAGCCACTTGACTGCACCATAATCCCTTTACTAGGCAAGGTCACAAAAGCAGAATAACCTATGTGAAAATGTACACCTCCAACAAAGTGAGAGACATGCTCCTATACCCTAGGAGTTCACATCTTAAGCCTCATTCTCTGTAAGCACTCTTCACAGTGAAGATGCTGATGTCTGTGCAGTCACAGAAACCTTCTTCAAGGCAGCTGTATGTGCTTTGCCCTTGCAAGGCTACAATGCCTTCCAAACATCCACACAGCAAATGTTAATTGTGTGTACCACAGGAGGTGTTGTATTGATTTACACTGAAAATTAATATACCTCAAGACTGTTTAGAGAAGAAAACTATATGGAGTTATTCTATCCAACCTACTGTGGATAGGAAAGTTCTCCCTGTTATCGCCATTAATAGGTCACCATCCATAAATACAGAAGGCCACACAACCTGTATATTACTACATGGGACAAGTACAGTAGAGAAAAACAACCCAGACAGGGGTGAGTGAAAATATACATCCACTGATTGGGATAATTATATGACAACAATCTCATCTGCACAATATTACCTGCAGTTTGTGAACTGAAATGACACAGAAGAAAGAGTGCAACACCACAGAAGATTATCTCATATTTCAGACCTGTAACTCAAAAATATAAGTGAACAATGTAATGGTTCATGTGAAGTGCTTGCAATGTTAATCCAACCATAAGTCACTATGTTTTGAAGTAGATATAGCTACTGAACTCCACAAAGGAGTCAGTTTCGCAATCATCATCCAAGGTAACTGCACACTCCTAAGGGATGGTCTACAATACTTCCAAGACACAGTTTCCAGAAAAGTCATTGACAGCTATAGTATATTACTCCCTGATGCCCTGTCTACACATCTACATAAATGTATACACACAGCTGTGCCTGATAGGCTCAAACAAAGATCCTCTGGAAAATGCAAACCATGCTGGTTTATGTCTATCATAACTACATTAAGGGGGTAAGTGAACGAAGCTGCTGTTTACAAATACAACATTGAGAAACCAGAGGTGGAAGGCCACTCTCCTCAGCATAAACATGCAAATAAGACACCTTCAAGAACCCAAACAGAGCAACCATGCTAAGCCTTTACACAACAACATATCCAGGGATAACCAGAGGGCTTTCTTCATATACTTCTGCAAATTGATATAACTCAGATGTATTTGGATCAAACTGTGAATGGTAGCACACACATTGACCCAGTATAACTTCCAAACCTGCTAGCAGACACTTTTGATGGAAAAAAGTGTCCCCTGCCAGCATCACCATACCTAGTACAAACCATGCATGAAACATCACCTCCTAGCTGTAGTATCTACAATGAGGAAGTTATCACTACCCTCGCCAAGACTAGGAGCGCAGTCTCCATGGGACCAGATGGAATCCCAGCCTGTGTTCTTCATGTGCTTCAACATTGAGCCACTCCCCTAGCCACCATATTCAACCACAGTCTGAATACTGCTGTTGTCCACATTGAATGGAATACTCTCAACATACTTAGGGACACACATAGATAGTAATATACCCTTTGATCACATAGATAGTAATATACCCTTTGATCATCACGTGTCTACAGTAGCGAGGAAATCATTCTATGTTGCGCAACTTATAAACAAAGGTATGGCATCTAAGTCCAAGGAAGTCATTGTTCCACTGCATCCAGTATTCATCAGACCTATCATCAAGTACAATGCCCCCTTTGCTATGTACCTAACCAGGCATATCCAACAACTGGAATATCCACAGTGGTTCCTTTCTAAAAGAATACAGGGTGTAAATAAAATGTCCTATGCAGACCACCTCAAAGCCCTATCCCTGTATTCTGTTTCCTACAGGCTTTTGAGGGGAGATCTATGCCTAGTAAATAGAGCATTGTCAGACCCCACTCTGATGGACCTCCTGCATATCCATAAACACACCAGAATTACCCATTCTAAAGACTTAAACCTTGCCTGTGATATAAATAGGACCTGGTGGAGAAATAGTTATGTATCCCACAGACTACCCTGTCTATGGAACAGGCTCCCCATCCATGTGAGGCAGAGTTCCTCTCTAACCCAATTCAAGTGCAACATGGATGATTGGATGGGAAACCAAAAATTCATCCCTGGTTAGGCACCTATGTCTCTAATGGACACAGGTAACCTATAAATGGTTCATCTCCAAGGCCCAAGCTTACACTTATCAAGGGTGTCAGAACTTGCCACAGATTTGGGATGTATGGCAAGACTTAAAAAGGCCCTTGTGGTCATTAGCTTAGTAAACACCTATGAACATTTTCCAACCACACAAGAGATGACTAGAAAAATACAAGTGTAATTAAGAACCATAAATTTATGCAACCTCTGCCATAAGGCAATGGATACAGTTTGCATGCATCTCAGACACAAGGAAATAGGTGACCTCCAAACACTAGATGTGTTTCAGTTAGGTGTTCTCATGGGTATCTTCTGGCTGCAAAACTTGGTGGGAGTCAAGGCTGAGAGCAGAGACATACACAGTGTCAAAGGTGTGCACACATCCTATTGTAACTTGGCCAAGGCCTTCAACACAATCCAACATTTGTTGTCAGTGGAAAACTAATCAACGTGTATATCAAATCCTATGTTATCAGTTGGTTTTCAAATGGGATAACAGACCAACTACAATCAATCATAGTACAAGTCTTCACCTCAAGCAGCAGACATGTCAGCTGAGTGTAACAGAAGTGTCAGTGCTGTGGCCCCCTCATGTTTGACATATATGTCTCAGTAGTTCTGAACAAAATAGAGGTCCTGTGGCACTAATGACTGCTGACAAAACCATGGGTGTTACATGAACTACACAGAAATGCATCAACATACCCTGTGGTAATAATAAATGTTCCTGCTTATTTTATAATAGCCATCAGTACACTGTTCTCCACTTATGTGTTGATAGACCTTGGAACACGTCAACTGCAACCTGGGTCTACTGCAGGGAGGTACACATTCTACATTGTACATCTGATTAGCAACACCATTACATCAATAGAAATATATATTAGCGATCCCCTATACTCATCCCTAATCAGTTGTATGAAAGAAGATAAACCACCATTTGAAATGTATTTTATCAGACACCTGCACCAACTTGACAGACCTCAGATATGTCTGGTAAAAAGACATCAGAGGGTCTCCAACATGCGTCTTCTGTGGGCAGAATAACGTACCTGTCATTGTGTGCAGTATCATATAGATAGCTTTGAGGCAGATTACGTATGCCTTATAGGGCTATCAGTGGCCAAAATGGGATGGAAATGCTGCAAATGCATAAGTAATATGGAGTCCAATTTATCTGTTCCAGGAACCTCAATGTATACTATGACATACATAGGACACACTGGAGAGAAAGATACATCTCTCAAAGGTAATCTGTCCTCTGTCCTCTGCAGTAGGCTTCAAATCTATGAGCACCTCCATTACCCTGTTGAAGGATAGGCTGGATTACTTGCTGTGAAAACATTATCTGCCATGGGTCACTGCTACTTCACTCCTGGACATGCATGGTCCTTGCTAGACAAACTTTGGCCATGCATTGTATCTGTCTGTTAATATTATATTGTGATGTAATGGCTATGCTTCTAAACACCATCAGGTCAATACTCTAGTCACATCCTATGAACCTCGGAACCTATGGTGATGAACATGCAAACAGGAACATTATACTGTATTACCTCTCCAATGAGATTTGTCTTCAGTGCTGACATACAGTCCTGAGCTCTGAATCTGATGGGTTGACTTTGGATGTGCACCCATACGTTTTTACAAAACAATCCTTAAAGAAAAAGTTAGATGTATTAATGATATACAATTAATTGTCAGAATTCACAGCCCTTACAAAAGCATCCACTATAAAGTAGATAAATTATTGTGCTAGCAACTGTCTAAATGGCTACATACAATCTAAATGACAGGCACAATTATCAGCAGCAGAAATGGATGTAATAACATTATATTAATACAGATAGTCACCCTGAGCATCAGACACATAGCTTTAGTATCCCTGAATCCAAAAAGATAGACAATAGGGATGTGGTGCAGTTATCATCACTTGCAAAGGGTGTTGTGGGGGGGCAGGAGGCCTAGGCTGACACAAAAAGCTGGCGAGTGTGTGTGTGTGAGTAAGCAAGGGAAGTAGGCATGATGGACCATGTAAATGTTGCGTGTATGTCTGTAGGTGCCCTCAATGTGACATTGGTGTGTGAGTGTCTGCATGAACCCAGCCAAGCTCAGTGCTAGCCCTATGTGTATGTATGTCAGACAGCTATGAGCCGTGTATGGTAAAGCTGACAGTTCATCGTCTTCGCCCCCAAACATGAGAACTGGCTCTGCCAGGAGTTGCACTGACACCATCACGCCCAAGGTCAGATGCTGTGCTAATACCTGAAGGTGACCAATGTCTGCTGGACATGCTCCTTTCACAGGAATGCCTAGGGCAACAACCCCATGGCCTGCTACTTCTGGGTGTGGACAGCACACTCCCTGCTGGAGTAGTAGATGTACTGCCACTGTGGAAGCATGATCGGGCACGGCCACATTGGCTTTCAGCAGATATAGTTGCTAACCTACGCCCTTGAGGTTGACACTCCCGTCCCAGCAAACATTCCATCACAGACAATGTATGTTCCATCACAGATACACTGTGCTCCCTCACAGACACATCCTGTTCCAATGTGTCATTCAGACGATCCAGGGAAACATCCACATGGAGGAGGCAGTCATGGATGTCAGACTGTGCTGCATATATAACCTTGAGAATTCTCCTGGAGTTCCTTTCTGAATGTGCCTGTGCCTCCATGATGGCCCTAAACATACGTCGAGTGACATGTGATGATACACCTGCAACAGGATGAGGAAAGACAGTAGGCATACTGGCTGTATCTGGTGATAATGAGGGGGGAGTCACTGGATGTCAACCTCTGTGTCAGAATCAGCCTCTGCAACCCCCAGCTTTGGCCAACATCATCATCAGAGTCTGATGACACACTCACATAAGGTGGCCTAGGGGACACAGAACCACTTTTATGTTCACCTGTGAAAAAAGGAAGGAACACAGGAATATACTGATACCTGCACTACTATGCTGCAATATATGTTAAGCAATTTAGACTGCTATCACTATTACTGACATTCATACCTCTCAACCTCTTACGGCAAGGAATGTGGACAAAGCCATGAATAATGGGTGGAGAAAGACCAAGAAATAGGTATCATTGTCACATATTGCCCTTACAAACCTAGAAAGGTAACAGAATAATAGTATGAATTTTTAATGTGAGATCTGTCATTATTTGACGCCTGTGCTCTGTAATGACCTGTCAATAGTTTGCAACTCAATCACTATCATCTTAAAAATGGTCCAGAGGTATAAGTCACAGATCTGGACATTCTGCAAATATATGTACAGTTAGTATGCAGACAGTACAGCAATCCATACAGCAGGCCTGAGATGACATTTTAGCACATATGTTGAAATAGGTTCATAGGTTCATAGGTTGGTACTAGGCTATCAGCCCTAGGGCCTACACAAACCTAGCCAGAACAATTCCCTGGCTATTTTTTCCCACACTATTTACTTCCCTGGACCCCTGTCTAGCAGGGTGACTCTAGCAGAGTGACTGACGTGATCCACTCGTCAAGGTTCCTTTTGAAGAGGACCAAAGAGGCACTCTGCTTGACATGTATGGGCAATCTATTCCAGAGTCTGGGGAGTCTCTGGGTCAGGAACCTATCCCTCCAGCATGTTTTGTTTATTGTGTTGACAAGGTTTAGATGCCTGAAGCATGTGGCTCTGAGGAATTGGGATTTCTTTAAGTGTAGCATGTCCAACAGCTCTGGGTTTGACATGGCCTTGTATGTTAAGCAGAGATCGCCTCTGAGTAGACGATATGCGACAGAGTATAGCTGGAGTTTTTTAAGGTGGTCAGCGTAGGGCATCTGCTTTAGGCCTGTGATTCTTTTAGTGAGGTATTTCTGCGGCCTTTCCAGTTGTTGCAGATGTCTTGAGAGGTACATACCAAATGGGGCGTTGTATTCTATGATTGGTCTAATGAGGGATGAGTACAGTGGGACAATGACCTCCTTTTTTCTGGATGAAAAGCCCTTAGTGATGAGGTGTGCCACATAGAAGGATTTCCTGACTGTTGTGGCGATGTGGTTATCGAAGGTGAGACCACTGTCCACCTGTGTCCCTAAGTCTCTTATCACACTTATATTTCTACATTACTGACATAAATATATTTTATCCGTGGTGGTGCAGCGGTAGCATTGTTGCCTCACAGCAAGAGGTTCTCCCATTCGATTTTCAGTTGGAGTGCAGGGAGTGCCTTCTGTGTGGAGTCTGCATGTCCTCCCCGCAGTTAGGTGGGTGTTCGAAAGACATGCGTAAATGGGGCGTGCCTTAGTTGAAGGTTGAACGTTGAGCTGGCACCTCGGCATTCGTGAAAATCTACTGCCAATCATTAGCGGACCGGAGTTCCGCTGTGGCGACCCCTAACCAGGAAAAGCCAAAAGACAACAACAACTGACATAAATGTATTCTGCTTACCAACTGCAGGAGGCTTAGAACTCTGGATTCCTGATGTCCCTAGAAAAAGTAAAGGGACAGGTAATGGCAACAGCACCACATTTAACAGTATAACATGGGGTAATACCTTTAATAATCTATATCAACAGTAACTGCAATGTTAACATGAATGTGATGACAACCTCTAAATGACCTGAAAACTGCAGCTATCTTAAAAACACCCAGCAAAAAGGCAACCTGACACACATTAAAACTATGCACACTATTACACAATGAATGCAACACTATTAGACTGGTAATCTAACAAAGCCTACCTGGAAGCTCCCCCTGAGATGCAGGACTGGCACCCATGTCAACCAAGGCTTTACCAGAAAGGCTCATCCAGACTCTGCTACACTTTGCTGTGAAGGAAAGGTTAGGTTAGTTTGCTTATATTTTTTGTATTATTGTATTGCCTTTCTATATTTTGAATACTGTAGTTTGTTTTCTTTACCTTGTGTTTTGCTTGCATTCTGTTTTAACAGCATATTAAAACTTCAAAAGAGACCACAGCTCTCTCTGTTCTGAGTCAGGCAGAAATACCACTGTCTTTCTAGTTGCCCGCCTCTTATGTTAATCTGACCATATATCTCATTTCTCTCTACTTTCACTGGCTTATGTGAGTAATCACAAAATCATCATTTTTGAAATCCCACCCCTTCAATTATTTAGATTTATTGGCCATCCTACAGTATTTCATAGTACCAAATTACAAAAGTGACCACCCCTTTCAATCCATCTTGCTGTTTTAAAAATAGTAACTCTCCACTAAACCTTAACTTTTTAAATAGGTAAAACTCAAGTTACCTACTTTCACATCTAACTTCTCTACTGCACACTGCAGAGTGCATTCTTTTCAATCTTACCTTTAAGCATCCCTGTGACTAGCACTTTCTCTAATACCTGCTGGAAAGCACTAGGAAGCCTTAAACTCATACAAATACTGAACTCTCCTTGTTAATAAGGAGAAATTAATAGTAGGCACTAAACAGCCTATAATTGCAAAGTACCTTGCTAAGGAAACAGCTCCTGTACTTTACAAAGAAAAAAAAAGCCCCAAACCAGGCATGTCCAAGGGTCAGCTTCCGGTGATTTCTCCTGTCCACCTGGTGAATCTGGGCATACTGGGGCAATGCAGCAATTGCCTCATGTACACAGACAACCCTCTCCTCCTACCACCCAACACTACAACCTGTGACAGATGCACTTACATAGCCAAAATGGAAGCAAAGCTCTCTCCACCCAAGATTGTGCTAAATAGTCAAGAGGAGAAGGTTAACACCCACAATACACCTCAAGCAACACATAGCCCTTCTAAACCCGCACCACCAACACCCACATATAGCAACACTAAATCCACATATGCAGAGGCCCTTAACTGTAACCTGCCCAAGCAACAAAGACCTCTGAAGCCGAAACACAAACAAACACCAATCACAACCAATGTGTCACATAGTTCAACACCAGTGTGCCACCCAGCAACAGCCCCTAAGGCAAGACAATGTACCTAACACTTTAGTCATAGGTGACTCTATAGTCCAGCACACTGATGTCCCTCTCACCAGGTTGAATAAGGTGAAAATTACAGTCAGCTGCCTGTCGGGTGCCAGGATCCGCCACATAACGCATGCACTCAAGTCACTCCACAACAAGTACAAATATGACTCTGTCATTGTCCATGTTGGAGTGAATGACTTGAGACGTACCTCCCTGGACTACATGAAAAGAGACATGGAAGAGCTCTCGGATCATGTGGCCCAGGCAGGTATGACCCTAGCCCTGAGTAGCATCCTGCCTTCGCCCAGAATGATACCACAATATAAGGATAAAATGATTGACTTCAACAATTGGCTAAGCTGATGGTGTCATTCAAAGGGGATCCAGTATCTGTCTGCCTGGGATAACATGATTGACAGACCACGATGCTTTGCCAGAGATGGTCTGCGCCTGTCGCCTCTGGGATTCAGGTTACTGGCTAAGGCTCTTGCCACCCCTATAGTGCCTTTTTTAGGCAAACTTCAAAGGACAAAACCACCACCGTAACAGGTACAAGCATGCAAAATCTGAAGGTAATGCTACTCAATGCTAGAAGTCTAAACCTCAAAATGCACTCTCTCGAGGCATTCCTAAAAATGGAGAACATCGATATCTGTGCAGTAACTGAGACCTGGTTCAAGGCTCCAGAGAGCACCCCTGCAATACCAGGCTACAACTTTTACCACACTTTTCGGCCACCAAACCAGGACCGAAACACTAAAGGTGGAGGAGTGTCAATATTCACGAAGGATATTCACACCACCAGGCTAGTTGGCCAACACAATGTGTCTGAAATTCTCCAAGTGCAACTAACACTAGGTAAGACTGCAATCCAAATTGTAGCTTGCTACAGATCCCCCACCATACCCCAAGATTCTCACTACACCTTTTTAAACATACTGGAAAATATTAAGATAGAACCAAACACCCTAATACTGGGTGATTTTAACTACCCTGCCATTAACTGGGAAAACTACTCATGTCCCAACACCTTTGCGCAACGGTTTTTGGAATTCATAAATTCCAATGCCCTGGATCAACTAATCCATAGTCCCACCAGGGGCTCCAATATCCTAGACCTGGTCATTACCAACATGGCAAATCAATGCTCCATACCTATGGTCACCCCCTCGTTAGTCAGGTCTGACCATAAGCTAATCACCCTTAACATCCACATCCCACCCCCCAGTAAAGAAACCACCATAATAAAACTTCTCCAAAGCCAACTTCATGCTACTCAAGTCAGAAGTGACAAACTTCATGACACCCATGCAGACAGGAACTGAAAGTTCAACTGCTGAATCCTACACTAAAGCACTGTACGAGCACATCCACTCATGCATGAATCGTGCCATCCCAAATAGAACCAAAATGCTCTCATCCAAAAAATGGAAGCCAATCTGGTGGTCCCCTGCCATAAACAAACTTTACAACAAAAGGAAGAAACTTTTGCAGAAAAGAGGAAAATCCCAGGATGCAAAAAACTCCCTTACTAGCCTCAGTAAGAAACTGAGATGCCTCATAAAATCCTCCAAAGCTAGTTATGAAAATAAAATTGCCAAAGATTCCAAAGACAACCACAAAGCATTCTATAACTATGTCAAGAATCTAAATGGCAATGCTCAGATCTGCTCTGAGCTAAAACAAAATGGCAATAAATATACTGATCCAAAGGATATTGCCAATATCCTGGCAGATCGATTCAGTGCCAACTTCACCCCCCTCTCACCCCATATATGGCCCATCTAAATAGTGGAAGATTGCCAAATTCCAGTAATAACGGCCACACAGGTACAAAACGCACTCTCTAAAGCCAAGAATACAGCACCCATGGGACCAGATGACATCCCAGGCTGTGTACTACATGAACTACAATATGAACTGGCACCTCACCTAAGTGTCATGTTTAATCATAGCCTCACCTCAGGTTTCATGCCCACTGAGTGGCGCAGAGCTACAGTTATCCCAATCCACAAGGGGGGATCCACCTTGGATCCCGGAAACTACCGTCCCATCAGTCTGACAAGCCTTATCTGCAAGGCCATGGAGCGTATTATCATGGAACTTATAAACAAAGACATTGGCAACCTTCAAACACTGGACTCCACCCAGTTTGGGTTTGTGAAGGGCCGATCTTGTATCCTGAACCTGATTGACTTCTTTGAATCAGTCTCCAGAGCCATGGACAAGGGTAAGGTGGTCCACACAGCCTATCTAGACCTTGCCAAGGCCTTTGACACCATCCCCCACTCTGGAATCATAGATAAACTTATTAAGTTGGGTATTAATCCTTATGTCACCCAATGGGTTGCTAAATGGCTTACTGATAGAACCCACACTGTAAAAGTAGCCGACTCCAAATCCAGCTCCAGACAAGTGACAAGTGGAGTACCTCAGGGTTCAGTCCTGGGGCCGCTCTTGTTTGGCATCTACTTCTCTGAAGTACAGGTCAACACTAAGGGACTCTGGCTAACAACGTTTGCAGATGACTGCAAACTGGGAGCCATTATTGAATCCCCAAATGATGTGGATACTCTACAAAAGGGCCTTACAGAAACAGATGCTTGGTGCCAGAGCCATGGGCTCAAGCTCAGTGCCAAGAAATGTATTGTTATCCCCTTTGGGAAAAAACATGTATCCATGAATTACCATATAGGTGGCAGTACACTAAACACAGAAAGTTTGATAAGAGACTTAGGGACACAGGTGGACAGTGGTCTCACCTTCGATAACCACATCGCCACAACAGTCAGGAAATCCTTCTATGTGGCACACCTCATCACAAAGGGCTTTTCATCCAGAAAAAAGAGGTCATTGTCCCACTGTACTCATCCCTCATTAGACCCATTATAGAATACAACGCCCCATTTGGTATGTACCTCTCAAGACATCTGCAACAACTGGAAAGGCCTCAGAAATACCTCACTAAAAGAATCACAGGCCTAAAGCAGATGCCCTACGCTGACCGCCTTAAAAAACTCCAGCTATACTCTGTCACATATCGTCTACTCAGAGGCGATCTCTGCTTAACATACAAGGCCATGTCAAACCCAGAGCTGTTGGACATGCTACACTTAAAGAAATCCCAATCCCTCAGAGCTACACGCTCCAGGGATCTAAACCTTGTCATCACAATAAACAAAACATGCTGGAGGGATAGGTTCCTGACCCAGAGACTCCCCAGACTCTGGAATAGATTGCCCATACATGTCAAGCAGAGTGCCTCTTTGGACCTCTTCAAGAGGAACATTGACGATTGGATGGGAGAAAGGAAATTCACCCCAGGGATCACGTCAGTCACCCTGCTAGACAGGGGTCCAGGAAAGTAAATAATGTGGGAAGAAATAGCCAGGGAATTGTTATGGCTAGGCTTGTATAGGCCCTAGGGATGATAGCCTAGTACCAACCTATGAACCTATGAACCTATGATACTGGCTGATGGACTGCTGGGAGCTTTCCTGAGTGGCAATATTTGCCAGGAATTCCTCTGTGGTGGTAAGTGGTTGTTCTGCTGCAAGCCCACCACTGGTGACCTGATGATCACATGCCACTTCAGCAGCAAGCATCCTTGCAGCATGAATCATGTCTGTGGCTCTGTGTCATACCTACTCATAGCTGTGATTTTTGTAGCCAGCTGCATTTACATTTTAGACCAATTTGTCCCAAAGGGCAACATGTTGCAACATATTGGCCCACCCCCTGGACATAAGGACCACATGATGTTGCCTTAAAGCTTCAATGATGAGGTCATTCTCTGCCTCTGTAAAAGGTGGCCTACACCACGTGGATATATTGTTTATGGAAAGACAAAAATAATGATAACACATATAAGGATCATATAAGTAGAAATAAGCTGTGTACAGACAAGGCAGTACAGGAAAGCTCTCAGTGTTCACTATTTGATTACAATTTAAAGATTCAACAGTGGTCAACAAATAACACGGGGGCTACAAAACAAGGAGAGTAGCATGATGCACATATCCTTGTTTGTGCCGTAACAGATACTCACTTATGCTCACACACCCAGCATAACAGTCCATTCTAGTTTGTGCCAGAGCAGGATTTCACCACCCCCAAGCAATATGACAGGCTAAGGGATACATGTGCTAAACAGCAGTGTAAATTCCAAAGTGCTCTCAAAGGACCTATCCATAAAACATGTGCGCATAGTTATCACACAGTATTAGACCTTCGGCCTACTCTGCATCCTCTGTACCTCTCAGATGGCTGGTAAACAAGGACATGTCAAAAGTACAGTTCTAACAAATGCTTACTGATTTACTTTACATCATTCCTAAGTACATTCCAAAATATGCATTATTTAGGCAACAAAATGGATACATACCTGATGGAGTACAATACTCCTCTGTTGAAATATACTGTTCCAATATAAATGTGTACCTGAGTTTCAGATCTGTTATGGCTCTCATCCACATTGGTTTGCCTAGCTACACATTTTCCTTTTTTATAATGGTGTACATTACTAACTGATTGCATCTGATCTAGTCTGTGCTTTACAGATGCTACTTGCAGCATGCACTACTGCTTGCATGCTAATCAACCAATCATGTGGAGCTACTCAACAAGATATAATGCATCACTGTAGACACCATGCCCTTTCTAATATGTGCAGTGAGGGAATAGTGGAATACAGATAAAAGGTAAGCACTGACATATTATTAGTAGCAGCTACAATTCACATACATTTGTGTGTGCTACAGGCTGAAGGTGATGTTGCTGCTGCTGCCAATAGCCACAGACAGAGAGGGTGTGGACTTTGCAGGTCAAGAACACAATAAAGGAAATGTGGGACCTCTGGCAGCCTTGAGTCAGATACAGAGCCAAATGTAGGGAACCCATCCCAGTGGAATATAAGGTATGTGTTGAAGTTAGTGTGTTAGCCACAGGTACCATTAACAGACTACCAGGGGGCATGCTTGGTGTTTCATAGCCATCAGCATACAGTATCTTTTGAACATTTCTGCATACTATGCTACAACATGGCAGAGAACACATATATTTTAACATATTTTTATTTATTTATTTTATTTATTTATTTAACATTTGTTGACCGGGAAAGTCCGACTAGGTTCCACAGAGCCTGTTTTCAGCGGAGGCCCGGGGAGAAATGCTCCAGATGTTCTGAGGAGTGGCTCACAAGTATGCTACAATTGTAATATATATCGCACTACTCTCCAGTAATGTGTGCCATACATCACAGTCATGTACACAAGAGAACAACACCTGGGGAACAGGGTAGGGTCTACATTAACCCTAAGGTCTACCACTCTCACAGCTCCCCAATCACGTGTAATATAATGGGAATCATGTGGAACGTGTGTGCTAGAAACCCTTGCAGTTAGCACGATTTTCATATGTGCCACATTCCCCAACTGCAACAGGTGTGTGCAATGGGGGATATCTCCAAAGCTCACTTAGGTGTGGATGCATGCTATGCACTGGAGTCATGGCTGAGGAAACCCATCATAGATGTGCACGCGCGCACACACACACACACACACACACACACACACACACACACACACACACACACACACACACACACACACACACACACACACACACACACACACACACACACACACACATACACACAAAATACACACATACATACACACAGAGTAACACCATAATGAGACACACAGTCCAAACAGTATTGTCATAGAACATGTTTTTCAGCTACTGCACTCACAATGCCAGTGCCTACATACCTCTGGCCATGGGCACCATTACTATCCACTGACATGCCCCTCAGTGCTCATAGTATGTGCTATGCTACCCAGATTATCATAGTGGAAACAGGTGCAGCATGATATTCAAGGGGCGGGGAACACATCCTACCGACAATGCCAAAGTCACCACAGCCACATGCCACTGATGACTCATAGGAGGAATCAGCAGCAGGTATGGTTGTAGGCAGACATAGCCATGCTCAGTTAAGTCCTTGCATTGGATATGAGACAAGCCATAGCAAACTGACTCAACACCTAGGAGGCTAAAACCATCCTCTGAGATCACTATATATCTCCATTAGTGATGAATTAGAGATAACAGTTATCAACCATAACTAAATCATACAACAGGCAGGATGCCAGACATGTAGGGTAACCAGACCAACACAGTCTTGTTAATGCCATAGCAGACACACATCTTTGCTCTCCCACCAATGAAAGAACAGTCAGTGCTTGTTTGTGACATCAAACCTGTCTTTCCTTAGTTGGCAGACGCATAGCATATTATTCCAATTAATATCCTTTGACATTGTAAATACAATGATATTGAATGGTGTACACACTGTATGTCACAGACTACTGGACAGATAACTGATGAATGACCAAGAAACACAGACATGTAAATTATTGATGTATATTTACAAGCAAACATAATAACAGGGTGTCCAATCAATAGGTATAGTATTGTAAATGTGAAACATTTCACTAGATGTGCAGATCATCATCATCATCATCATCATCCCCTTTTTCCCATTTACATGGGGTCGGGATATCGTATTAACTGTCGCTATCTCTCTCGATTCAGTGCCACTCTCCTGCCTTCTTCAACACTCATGCCTGATTGTCGCAGATCTTCTTTCACACAATCCATCCATCTCTTTGCTGGATGTCCTCGCTTCCTCTTACCTTCTTCCTGTCTGTCCCAAATCTCCCTCACCAGATTGTCTTCTGCTTTTCTTCACATGTGCCCATACCATCGTAATTTGTTTTCTTTGATTTTTTCTGCAATTGGAGCTACTTTGGCTTCTGCTCTTATGTCCTCATTTCTTCACCTGTCCCGCAGTGTGCATCCTACCACCTTTCTCAAGCACTTCATTTCCATCACCTCTAGCTTCTTCAACTGTTCTGCCTTTACTGCCCAGGTTTCTGTACCATACAGTAGTACTGGTCACACCACTGTCTTGTACTACCCTTCTCCTCAACCACCCCTCCCAGATACTTGAAGCTGTTTACCTGTTCCACTATCTTCCCATCTATCTCTATTCTCAGCTTCTTCTGATTTCCCCAATCTGCTGACATTACCACTGTCTTATCTGTGCTTAGTTTCATCCCATGTGCCTTCAGATTTGCATTCCATTCTCCTATTCTTTGCTGAAGCTCTAGATCAGAGTCTGCCTGTACTGCCACATCGTCTGCATACAGCAGCTTTGTTGCTCTGACCCCTCCAACCTGTTTGCTGATGTAGCCCATTACCGGTATGAACAGCAGTGGGCTCAGAGCTGAACCCTGGTGTACACCCACTCCCACTGGGAACCCCTCAGTGAGGCCAAACACTGTTCGTACTTGAGTCACTGGGTCCTTTTACATAGCCTGTACTAATTCTACCAATGTTTCTGGGACTTCAAACCACTGCAGTACTGCCCAGATCAGCTTTCTTGGGACCTTGTCATATGCTTTCTCCAAGTCTAGGAAAGCCCAGTTTGACTCTCTCCTATTCTCTAGTTTCTTCTCAAGAATCTGTCTCAATGCAAACATCGAGTCAATTGTGCTGCATCTTGATCTGAATCCGAACTGTTCATCTCCCATCTTGCATTCTACTATTCTGAGTATCCGTTTATCAATCACCCTATCCAGAACTTTCATGCAATGTGGTAGGAGTTTGATGCCTCTGTACTGTCCACAGTTGTGGATGTCCCCTTTGTTCTTATACACTAGCACAAGTATGCTTATTCTCCAGTCATCTGGAATATGCCTTTCTCTCCACACTGCAATTAGCACCCTCAGGAGCCATTTCTCCCCTAGCTCACCCAGCATCTTTATCATATCTGCTGTGACCTCATCTGAGCCTGCTGCTTTCCCTGACTTCATTTTCCTTAGTGCTGCTCTTACTTCTTCTAAGCTGGGCTCCTCTTCTACTCTCATTGTAGGCTGTTTCTGGGGCAGTACCGCTTCTGTGGGGTTTTCTTCATTCAGAAGCTGCTGGAAATACTCCTTCCATCTGCCTTTGATGTCCTGTGGGCTGGTAAGCAGTTTGTTGCTGGAATCCCTTATGAAGGGTGTCTGACTATCTTCTTTATCTTTCTGTCTTTGCCTTGCAACCTGGTATAGTTTCTTTGTGCCCCTTACTGAATCACTTTCTAGAAGCTGATAGAGTGCCTCTGATGCCCTATTCTTTGCTATTGCAACTTCCTTCTTAGTTTCTTTGTTAGCCAACCAGTAGTCCTTCCTAGCTTGGTCAGTCTTTTCAATCTCCCACTTCTTCCTGCACTCTTTCTTTCTTTTGATTACTTCCTGCACTTCTGCATTCCACCACCAGCTTTCCTTATGTACCTTATTTCCATACCTGCCTCGGCCACATATCTTTTCTGTAGTCCTAACACATGCTGTTTTTAGGCGCTGCCACTCTTCTTCAACTCCACCTATTTCCTCCTCTTCTTGGGGTGCTAGAGCCCTGAGTAATTCCTTGATGTGCAGATAACACATAATATTTTATTATGACTGTACATTATTTTCAATTTGATTGTATGCTGAACATCACTCCCAACTGTACAGATTTTTGCAGAATGTCCAGATGGTGGACTCATATATTTGGTCTGTTTCTAGTACAATTTTTGTTTTCTGTAACATAACTGGCAAATCATTGAGAACTGAAGTCAAGAAGTAATATCACACATTTGAGTTTCAGACTTCATATCCTTCAGAACGGTCATGCTAATGCATAGCCTGTTATTCTATCCACTTCCTAAGTATGTAAGAGCAATATTTAAAGAGTGTCTCAATTTGTATGCCTTTGTCCACCCATTATTTGTGCCTTTGTTCAGATTACTTGCTCTAAGACATTGAAAGATATGTTTCTGGATGCCTGTTACTGCTTGCTGCAATGGTGTATGTTTGAAATACAGGGTTAAGTCAGCCACCCTGTGTTTGGTATGTGCACTGGATGGTGAATTGGGTTTTAGAAGTATGTAAGGATATTTTCTGTGTAGTTACATAGTCTAGTAGTGTGTGTGTGTGTGTGTGTGTGTGTGTGTGTGTGTGTGTGTGTGTGTGTGTGTGTGATACATTGATTTCATATGCTGCCTATTACTTGTTTTTATCTTAATATTTGGAGCCACTGTTTGTGTGTTGCTGAGCGTAGCACAAACGGCATCAGCTATGTGCACGTGGTTTGTGCACACAGCGGCAGTGCACCAACTGTAGAAGTGGACCACCCAGACATCTAAAAATAGACCTCAGATATGTTCTCTTAATGTCAGTCTGCATAGAGCAAACCTGCAATGGGCAATTACACTATGTGTAACAGTACGAACCTCAGGATGAATATTAATGTAGTAGCTTTTCATGTAACCTCTCCTGTGGCTACAGATGTTAAGTGTTGGCCTGAAGTTCAAATGGTCCTGGGTTCTAATGCAAGTATTGCAACTTGTATTTTACCATGTGTCCTTGCATTACATAGCAATGTAATTAACCATGCACATATACTGATGGACTATGATGTTTGCAGATGACATTGTGATCTGTTGTGAGAGTAGGGAACAGGTGGACGACACCCTGGAGAGATGGAGATATGCTCTAGAGAGAAGAGGAATGAAGGTCAGCAGGACTAAGACAGAATATATGTGTGTGAATGAGAGGGAGGATAGAGGAATGGTGAGGATGCAAGGAGTAGAGGTGGCGAAGGTGGATGAATTTACATACTTGGGGTCAATAGTTCAGAGTAACGGTGAGTGTGGAAGAGAGATGAAGAAGAGAGTGCAGGCAGGATGGAGTGGGTGGAGAAGAGTGTCAGGAGTAATTTGTGACAGACGAGTACATGTAAGAGTGAAAGGGAGGTCTACAAGAGGGTAGTGAGACCAGCTATGTTATATGGGTTGGAGACAGTGGCATTGACAAAAAGGCAGGAGTTTGAGCTGGATGTGGCAGAGTTAAAGATGTTAATATTTGCACTGGGTGTGACGATGGTGGACAGGATTAGGAATATGTATATTAGAGGGTCAGCCCAGGTTGGAAGGTTTGGAGACAAAGCCAGAGAAGCAAGATTACGTTGGTTTGGACATGTGCTGAGGAGGGATACTGAGTACATTGGGAAAAAGATGCTAAGGATGAAGCTACCAGGTAACAGGAAAAGAGGAAGGCCTAAGATAAGGTTTATGGATGTGGTGGGAGAGGACATGCAGATGGTTGGTGTGACAGAGCAAAATGCAGAGGACAGGAAGAAATGGAAACAGGTGATCCACTGTGGTGACCCCTAACGGGAACAGCTGAAAGAAGATGATGAAGATGATGATGTATTCTTCAATCCTTCTACTGACAACAGCTGTGAGTGTAGGACTACTATGTATAATGTCCATGGTTCTACTACAGCAGACATCTCTCATTTTTCAATGGTGTCCCATTTCACATTATAGTCACCCTGAGTTATAGCAGTTGCGTAGTATTTCTCATATCCTAAGTATTTTCCTGATGCATGACGCAGTAATATTGTCAGTTGTGTAATGATATGATAATATCTGTATTAATTAAGTTAATTTTATTGCTTCCCATTACGCAAACATGAGCAATATCTTTGCATGATGCTAAGCAGTCTGCACCATTTTCAAATGTTGCAAAGTCCAATAGTATGCATTCTCAGTATCTGTCATAACTGGAATTCATGGGAAAAGTCATTATACACTGGTGTTTATTTGCAATGGATGTGGCTGGTGTTCAGAGAGAGGTTCTGCGATTCCAGTCTCAAAGGTAGGGGTGCAGGAGTCCAAAGTGTTTGTTGGACTCCTAGTGAATGATTATGGTCCCCTGCTGTTGCAGGAGCACTATCATGGATCAGATTACAAATCAGATTTATGGAGTAGTTTGGTCCGGGATCTGTCCAGTGTTATCAGTATCTCCCCCACTGGTGAACAGTGTAGGAATCACTATCAAGACCTCAGGATGAGGAAGAGGGATGCCTTCAACCATTGGATCGAGGAATGCAGGAATGATGGCACTCCACAGATATGTAAGTATTACTTACAGGCACTGCTTGTAGGAGGTCGCAGCTGCATATGTTCGCTGTTGATGTTTTTAAGGGTATTCTGTTGTGTTCTGTTTTTCCCCACAGCTAATGCAGACCGGGCATTATATGTGCAGTCCTATGAAGAAAGAATGAGAAAGATGAGAGATGCAAGTGGTATGTATGCTTACTAACAGTACTGTTATTTTTAGCATTAGGAGTAAATACAGCTTATTGTGGTAAAAACTTGTATCACACTGAGTATGCATTTTTCCATTTTAAAGCAAAAGCATGCATGCATTAGTATGTTACTTAGAACAACAGTCCAGTATTACAGAGTAGACAGGGGTGGTAATTTAGGAAACCACACATCCAAAGTATACAGTACTTGTTTAAGTTAACATAAATATTGCAAAGTATGACCTATAAAGCAAGGACAACAAGAGCATGCTGCAGATTGATATCATTATAACACTGAACCTGTATCTATAAAGTGTAAAAGGAAAGAGTGCTTGCATTATGCTGTATTACAAAGAAAAGGTACAATATTACAATTAACACTGCTTGTGAGCTCAAATACCACACTCTGCATATTTAAAACCAGTCTTTAGGATATTATTTTAGGTTATCATCAATAAAAGTACAGTACTGTTACATATTCGTAATGATAGCATTAGAAGTGCAGACCTCTATAGCTGTGGCTCATATGGCCTGCTGTCAAATGTAATCATTGTACATGGAACATGCATACATACAATATATGCCCCCAAGAAATATTGTTGGATGCAATGTGATCTGAACTGTAGTGTTTCTGTGTTAGCAGCAGGGTAGTAATCAAAGTAATAAAGGTATTTTGTATTATTCTAAATAAAATGTATTGGAATATTGTACATTATTTGTAGATATTTTTGCATATTATCTGTGTGGTTACTAATGCTATTTTTCTTCCTCTCACCCCACCCCTTCTCTTTGTTTGTTTTTTATGTCATTCATATCTTTATTATTATTTGTATTATTATTATATGATGTATATAATCATATTTTTCATTATCATAATTCTTTTTTATTACCTATCATTTGTTTATTATGTATAATTTTCTATTGTTTTCTGTCAAATACGTTTTCATTTCATATTTTTTATTGTAATTCTATTATATATTATTTTTGTATTAATTTATTATTATATGCTTAAATTTTATTTAATGTTATTCCGTCCTTTATTTTGTACTATGTTTTATTTCATTATGGAATTTTAATTTTATTTATGTTATTACTGCAGCACAGCAGGGTAAGCTGGTTCCCCGTGATCCGCCTACACTCGCTCCACCGGCTGAAGCACCGAGGCCCAGCACTTCTAGGCTGCAGCCTGTTGGCACTCCTCTGCTGCCTCTGCCCTACCTGCACCTTCAGGTAGTTCTGCCCCAGGGGCCAGGCCTTTGATCCCCTCTGGGAGCAAAGGCAGAGGCAGAGGAGGTGCATACATCACCTGTGTGGAGTTGCCACCTGTGGTGTGTAGGATTGTGTACGAGACTATGTGCTCATGCCTAAACTAGATAGAGAGCCTGCTCTTCATCTTGGTACGGCAGACCATCCATAGGCACAGATGTCAGCCACTGCAGCTAGAGGGACAGTGATTGGACAGTGCTGATAGTCCAATGGATGAAGACTTGAGTCACACTGTCACAGTGCTGATGTCCCTGGGGCCTCGAACTCCCCACCCCCACCCCAACTAAGGTGTTCACCCTCCACTTGTGTCCTACATTGACTCTGTCTCTTGTCTTATCTGTCTTGTCTGTCTGCAAATGCTTCCTCACCTTCCCAACTTGCCTTCCTGACACTCGCCGATTTCCCTTCCCCAACATTCCACTGTCTCCTTATAAAAAAAGTTTGTCCCAAAAAAAAAAAAATCCATTCCATACGTAGCTCTCCATTTCGCACACATGTCGACTTGACACACTTAATTTGGTCCAGTTGGCTTCACAATGCAATTATGTTGTTGTCACCCCTCTCTGTGGAGGTGGCAGTTCAAATTCAGCTAATAAACTGTACATGTGACCAGATGTTACTGTTAAAGAAATGGGTAGCTATGGTTCTTTCCTACACTCTTCCTGCACATTCCTGCCTTCTTTTCACTTTGTTTTTTTCCCCTGCATGCTCCCCATTTCACCACTTTCCTATCTTGTCCCATTTCTTTTCTTTAAATAATCATTGCACAATGGTGCACAATGCTTTCTACAATTAGATATTCGATGCTGTTGCATTTTACTGTTAATAATACCAATTGCTAAGAACTTTCTTTATTACTTGGAATACATGTACAGTGATTACACTTGACAGCAGGCCATTCAAGACACAGCTCTATAGGTATTCCCTTCAAATTATATAGTGATGATTACTTAGTACTGTGTATTTTTATTGATGACAGGCTAAAACAGTATTGTAATCAGCTGAGCTTTACATATGGGGAGTGTGGTATTAGAACCCACAAAAAGTGACTACTATAATACTGTACATTTCCTTTGGAATACAACATAATGCAAACACTCTTTCCTTTTACACTTTATAGTCCGGTTAAAAGTAAAAAAAATCTTACTGGCTAGGAAATTTAGTTTTTTATCGTACAGGAAGCACTTTGTGTTTACTTTATAGACTCATGTTTACTGTTATCTGAGAATGTGCAACTGTTGCTTTGTTACAGACCATACCTCTCCACCTTTTACAGCAAGATATCTTGACATATTATAAATTGAGTGTGCAATGACCTACAACTAGGAACATATTTCAAATATTGCTGTTACACACATGACTAGTTGCACAGAATTTGTGGTAGCATGCATTTTGATACCCTTTCTTTAATGACGTCAATATAAATTACTTGCCAGACAACCATGAATCCTACAATGAACAGACCAAAACAGTGAATCTTAAATGTGTGTATTCAGCAGAAATATGTACAGTTGAAAGCTGTGCTACAGAGTATTGCATGCATGCTTGCTTTTACAGTTCAGACATGCATTCCAAATTTCATACAGCTGTATGATATAGCAACTAATTTTTTTATCACTGCTAATGCTGCAATAGCAGTACTTTATATAATTATGCTTACTTACCACTTGCTTGTCATATCCTGGCCAATCTCCTCACATGAGACCTCTCATTTGAGGCCCTCTCTTCTACAGCTGTGGAAACAGGGGAAAAAGCATTATGAATACCAGTTTCTACCATATTCAGCTTAAATATTTACAAATACTACATGTAAAGCATACATACACATCTCTGGGTGTGCCCTCCCCAACATTCCCTGATCCAATTATCAAAGGTATCCCTTTTTCTGTGGAGCAGGCCATTATAGTGGTGATGACATTGTTCCCCAGTGCAGGATATACCAGTCGCACTGGTAAGGGCCCTGGCCAAACTATCACAGATTTTTGATTAATATTGGAAGCTGGTGTAGTTCTCCTGCCAGCATCCAGGGCCCATGGCCCTTAACCAGGAGCCCAATAAAGACTTTGGACTCCTGAACATCCCAGCTCTGTGCTCTAAAATTTACTCCCTCACCAATGCCTGTCATTGCTGTACAAGGTTGAGCTCAAAATGTGCATGATAAATTCCTGCCTATTCACCATTAAATAGCATGTTTTCCCACCAGTTGTGCTTACTGAGAATGCACACTGCATTTTGATACATTTGAAAAAGCTGTGAGCCACTTACCATTGTGCAAACATGGTAAAACAAGTGCATTCATTTGCACAATGCTAAGTGGCGTGCACCTTTTTCAAATATATCTGAAAAAACTTACAACTAATGCTATTTCACTGTTATTTCATTAAACTACCACTTTATTTATATAAGCTGCAATATCACAACAGTATAAATAAAGTTGGCATACCCTGCACTAGAATCCAAGATGATTTGCACTCCAATCCAACATTCTACACTTGTCGCCACATGATTTGTAATCTGTTGTCCATATTTTACTATCTATTTTTAATTTGATGGTATGCATGTTCTGCAGCCCTGCTTACCAGATCTACATGAGTCCCAACAGTGCTGTGCAATGTATAGCACTGTGAGACTGATACAACTGGTGGATAAGCTCATAAAACTTGGGATAAACAAGCACCTATGTAACTGGACTCTTGATTTTCTGATTGGTAGACCCTACTGGACATGTGCTGGAAACAACACCTCTCAACACATAGTACTGAATACTGGTATTTCCCAAGCTTGTTTGCTCAGCCCCTTACTATTCACCATCTTCACCCATGACTGTACTGCAAAACATAAGTGAAACCATATTATAAAATTTGCTGATGCTACCACACTCATGGGTCTCATTAGTGGTGGAAATGAACATAACTACAGGAATGAGGTGAACACTTTGATTGTCTGGTGTGACAGGAACAATCTGGACCTGAATGTTAATAAGACCAAAGAAATGATTAGGGACTTCAGGAGAAAGGCAACAGTTCACCAACCACTCACTATCAAAGGGAAGGTAGTACCGAAAGTCAAAACATCCAAGTTCCTGGGCCTTCACATCTGTGATTACCTTTCCTGGGCTGCTACTACCAACCATATAGTCCAGAAGGCTCAATAGAAGCTACACCTCCTGAGAAAGCTCAGAAAGGCCAGGCTCCCACTGTCTACTCTTACCACTTTTTATAGGGGAAGTATCAAGACTATCCTCACTAGCAACTTCATAGCATGGTTCAGCAACTGCACAGTTGCTGAGAAGAAGAAACTACAGAGGGTGATGAGGTTGGCTGAGAAAATCATGGGACAAACCTCCCTTCTATTTCTTTATAAGAGCAAGAAAGAGAACATATAAAATACTTGCTGATTCAACCAATCCAGCCCACAACTGGTTCTCACGACTTGCGTCTGGAAGGAGGTATCACAGCTTCTGCTGTAGGACTACCAGATCCAGGAACAGTTTGTATCCTACATCTGTGAGACTTATTAATATGGACATCAACCATAATACCTGATACATTGAAGCCTCTTTTTTACATTTAATCCTGCTGCTCTGAGCAATTACTGCCAGCATTTCTATTATGAAATATGACTGCTATACTGAGTCACGTCTAAGGATAACAAGTGCAATATGGCAACTAAAGAGCTGCTATTTACTAGTCTCTATTTATTCTCTATCTTAACAGTGTAGGGGTTTGGTGGTGGGTAATTATTTATTACTTATCACTGGATAATGGGTATTGAATGTGTTTATGTTATGAGAACTACCTCTTGCATGTTATACATGTTATTTTCATTCTTATGTTATTCTTTGATACTGTTGTGTCTGTGTTATTCACTGCATTTCTCTCATGAGCTAACATTTGTAATTTTGTTTAGGCTTTACTTGTGTGGTCCTAAATGACAATAAAGTTTTTTGAATCTTTGAATCTTTGAATAGCAATTGAAAGCATCTGGCTTCTATTTTTGGATGTCTAGGTCTAGTCTGATACATGGGTGGCCTAAGTGCGCAAGTAAGGTAAGCATTGCCAAATGCAGCGGTGCACCATGCAAACATGGCATACATAAAAAAAAAATTAGGAGGAAAATCAAATTATATAGATTTGGGTTTGGGATATTATTTTTGTGTGGTATTCCTCATAAAATTTGTGTTTTATAATAATCATTCAGGATGGATGGCACTAAATGGTAACAGGTGTTTTCGTATAGGACTAAAAGGTGGGAGGCATGTAGGTGGGAAGTCAGTGCTCTCCTGTACAAGAATTCATTATCTATGTTGTTCTAAGAGGTTTCTTTGCCAACACTACTGGGATGCACTGCAAAACCTCACTTAGGCATGCCACACAACATTAATATGCATCGCACATTGCCAAGATCATACCGTGGCCGTGTACATGAATACACTCAATGCAGGCTCTACACAGAGCCTACACAGAGTTTATTGAATTTATTTATTTGCAGTTTGAATAATGGCGAAGTCCACTGGGCCGAATTGACCTATTTTCAGTGGGGGCCCAGGGAGAAAAGCTCCAAGATGCATTATACAATTTCGATACAACTGATAGTTAATATTATTAAAGATAATATTATGTAGAATAGTTACTCATAAATGTATTCAGTATCATGCATAGTTAACAAGTTCATTAAGCTTGAAGGTAGGGATCATACAGTTTCATTTGAGGAAAAGAGATATGTGTTAGGCGTGGAAACAGTTTACATACAAACCTTTTAGGAAAATGTCAATACACTTTACATACACACATCAACAGTAGAATGCTATTTACAGTATTTACAGGGTTGGGCTGTGTGAGGGTAGCTGTAGGAGTTGTTGAGACCTTAGAGAGAAGCTATAGAAATTGTTGAGAGCTTAGATAGGCTCATAGGAAGATATCTATGAGAGTTGTAGAGTTTGGGAATCAGAGAGAGAACCCCCTTTGGTTAGGTTGGGTGAAGGCAGATACATTTGCATTTAGTGGGCAGGTGTTTGAATAGTTGGGTTTTGAAGTTTTCTGAGTTTGGTATGGTTCTTCATGTGGAGGGAAGAGAATTCCATTTTTTGCCTAGTGAGAGATAGAAGACGTTGGCTAGCAGGATGTTTAGGTTTATGGATAGTAATTAAGTTCTGATTTTTCAGATCTGAGAGCTCTGTTGGGTGTATAAGGGAGAAGGATGTTAGTTAGAGCGGGACATTTTGTTGGGTGAAATATGAGTCTATATGCAGTAGTGAGTTGGAGATAGTATAGGTATTTTGGAAGTTCAAGCCAATTCAGGGATTGTAGGGTTAGGCAGTGATGGGTGGTATTTTTAGATTTAATGGCAAATTTAGAGATTTTGTTATAGCAGTTTTCTAGTTTAGAGGTGATAGATGAGGACAGGTTGGTTAGGAGAGGGGCTCTGTATAATAAGGAAGGAAGAAGATAAGTCAAGGCCAGAGTTTGCCTGGTAGAGTTGGAGAGAAAGCAATTATTCATATACAGCATACCTAGCTTTTGGTGGGTTTTCTTAATATTTTGTTGAATATGAATATCAAACTTGAGGTGTTCATCTACAGTAATGCCAAGTAGTTTGGCAGAGGGGACCACTTCTATAGTTGAGTTGGTTTGACTATATACTTTGAAGTTGTTTTTATCATAGTAGATGCTCTTTGTGGGAGGGAATAGTAGAATCTTTGATTTATTTGCATTGAGAGAGAGATGGTTTTGGCGCAACCAGTTTTCAGTTGTTGAGAAGGCAGTTTGGGTTTTAGTCAACAATTCAGAGAGATTTGAGGCAGAGCAGACTAAGGTTGAATCATCTGCATATTGAACGAATTTAGCATCAGGAATAGCAGTGTGAAAGTTATTGATGAAGATGTTAAAAAGCATTGGCCCAAGGATGGATACCTGTGGTATGCCAGTTGGGGTAGGTAGGAAGGAAGAGATGGAGTTCTTCCATTTGACTGCCTGCGATCTGTCTGATAGATAGATGGAGAACCAGGATAAAGCATTATGTGAGAGATTAAGGTTTGAGAGATGACAGAGAAGGTGCTTGTGGGAAACAGTATCAAAAGCTTTAGACAGATTGAGTAAAACAGTAGAAACTAAGTTTCCTGAATCTCGGGCTTGATTGACAGTTTCTGGGAAAGAGAGTAGAGCGGTTATTGTGCTATTGCCTGGATGGAAGCCATGCTGGGTAGGAGTGAGAAGATTGGTTTGGGTCAGGAAAGGCAAAAGTTGGAGGTGGATGCATTTTTTCTAGGATTTTGGAGATTGGTGAGAGTAAAGCAATGGGCCAAAGTTTGAGATGCTGGTATTTTTGCCTCCTTTACGAAGAGGAAGAATATAAGCTGAGCGCCAGGTTTGGGGACATATGATTCTTTTATGGATTGGTTAATACTGATGCTGATTGGGAGAGCAATGCCATCAGCAGCACATTTTAGGAAGAAAAAGGTAATATTGTCGGGAGCATTAGAGCAAGGTTTAAGTTTGGACAAAAGTTTTTTTCATAAAGTTAGTGGAGATGAGTTTGAGTTCAAACAGATGAGGTGAGTTAGAAGGGGAAGAATGTAGAGCAGTTGGGTTATTATTGGGAAATGTCTCGGTGAGGGTAGAAATAGTTTCTATGAAAAATGAATTAAATTCAGAGCCTAGTTCGAGGTCAGATTTACTTGGGTCAAGACAGGGATTATTCTTAGAGCCTGGATTGAGGAGTGAGTTTATTGAGTTCCAGAATTTTTTTTTTTTGGGGGTGGGTGTTATTGTTATTGGACTGAAGTTTGATATAGTAGGATTTTTTTGTCTTTAGTGATTAGTCATTTTACATGGTTGCGGAGCTGTTTATATTGGAGCAAGGTATTGGCCAGTTTATTGTTTTGGTAAAGCTTCTATAGTTTGTCTCTGTGGTGCATAATCTGTTTTGTCTCTTTGGATAGCCAAGGAGCAGTTTTAGTTTTTATCCTTTTGTTTCTTAGTGGGGCTAGTGAGTTGAAAGTATCAAGGAAGACAGAGTTGAAGTATTCTATAGCCTTGTCAAGAGGAAGGATGTTTAGAATTTGCCAGTTAATTTCTTTGAAAGTATTTGAGAAAGTAGTTGGGTTGAAGCTACTGAGGTTATGAGTTTGAATGTATTGATGCTGGTGTGGGGAGGAACTAGTTGATCGATGCATAAAGGCTGGGAGGTGGTCGCTAAAGGTATCAGGAATTGTGCCAGAATTGGTTATTTTGTTTGGATCTGAGTCTAGGATCCTATCTATAGTGGATCTGGGAGGGTTTATTTTGTTAGGTCGAATGATGGAGAGGATTATTTGAGTGAAGTTATAGAGGTTAATGTATAAGTTCATAGGTTCATAGGTAGGTACTAGGCTATCTGCATGAAGGCATTTATAAGCCTAGCCGGAATGTGTTGGCTTTCGCCCGCCCCCTTAGATTAGTTCCCTGCGCCTCTGTTCAGCAGAGCCATTGAAGTGATCCCTGGGGTAAACTTTCTGTTTCCCATCCACTCATCAAGGTTTCTCTTGAAGAGGGTTAGCGAGGAGCTCTGACTAATGTAGATATTGGAATATTGTTCCACAGTATGGGAAGTCTCTGGGACAGGTATCTATCCCTCCAGCATGTTCTATTTATTGTTGTGGTGAGGTTTAGATTCCTAGAGCATGAGGCTCGAGGGGATATGGTTTTCTTTAGGTGGAGCATGTCCATCAATTCTGGTTTGGACATGGCCTTGTATGTCAGACAGAGATCACCTCTGAGTAGGCAGTATGCAACCGAGTACAGCTGGAGTTTCTTCAGTTGAGCTGCATAGGGCAACTGCTTGAGGCCAGTGATCCTCTTGGTTAGGTACTTCTGTGGTCTTTCCAGTTGTTGCAGGTGTCTTGTAAGGTACATCCCAAATGGGGCATTGTACTCTATGATGGGTCTGATGAGTGATGCATAGAGGGGCCCAATGACCTCTTTAAATCTGGATGCAAACCCTTTTGTGATTAGGTGGGCCACATAAAAGGATTTTCTAACCACTTTGGCAATGTGATTATCAAAGGAGAGGTTACTATCTACTTGGGTCCCCAGATCCCTTATTACATCTTCCGTATTTAGGGGGCTACCACCTATGTGTTAGTTTGTGGGTACTTTGTTTTTTCCAAAGGAGATGACTATGCACTTTTTGGCATTTAGCTTGAGGCCATGGTTTTAACACCAGGTATCTGTCTCAGTGAGACCCTTTCGGAGGATGTATGTGTCAGCCAGAGAGTCAATTTTAGCCCCTAGTTTGCAGTCATCTGTGAACTTGGTCAGACATAGTCCTCCTGTGCTTGCCTGTACCTCTGAGAAGTATATGCCGAACAAGAGGGGTCCTAGGACTGAGCCCTGGGGAATGCCACTTGTAACCGGTTTAGAGTCAGACCTAGCTCCCACAACTCTTACCATGTGGGTTCTGTCTGTGAGCCAGTTGGCAACCCATCTAGTGACATAGGGGTTTATGTTCAGGCTGGTGAGCTTGTCTATAACACTTGAGTGGGGAATGGTGTTGAAGGTCTTTGCAAGGTCTAGGTGGTCTGTGTGGACCACTTTTCCTTTGTCTATAGCCTTGGTAACTGTCTCAAGGAAGTCCACCAGGTTTAGGAGTCATGATCTGCCCTTAACAAAGCTGAACATAGGTGGTAGTATACTTAACACCGAAAGTGTGATAAGAGACCTTGGGACACAGGTGGACAGTAGTCTCTCCTTTGATAATCACATTGCCACAGTAGTCAGGAAATCCTTCTACGTGGCACACCTCATCATAAAAGGTTTCTCATCCAGAAAAAAAGAGGTCATTGTTCCCCTCTACTCATCACTCATTAGACCCATTATAGAGTACAACGCCCCTTTTGGTATGTACCTCACAAGACATCTACAACAACTGGAAAGGCCACATAAATACCTCACAAAGAGGATTACTGGCCTCAAACAGATGTTCTATGCAGACCATCTCAAAAAACTCCAGCTTTACTCCGTCGCATATCGCCTACTCAGAGGTGATCTCTGCCTAACATACAAAGCTATGTCAAACCCAGAGCTGTTGGACATGCTCCACTTAAAGACATCCCAATCCCTCCGAGCTACATGCTCTAGGGACCTAAACCTTGTCACCACAATAAACAGAACATGCCGGAGGGATAGATTCCTGTCCCAGAGACTTCCCATACTCTGGAATAAACTACCTTTCTATATCAAACAAAGCTCCTCATTAGCACTCTTCAAGAAAAATCTTGATGATTGGATGGGAAATAGGAAATTCACCCCGGGGATCACCTCTGTGGCTATGCGCAACAGTGGCACAAGCAAATAATTTTCTTGGGTGGCAAAAGCCAGGGTACCTTTTTGGCTGGGCTTGTATAGGCCCCAGAGCTGATAGCCTAGTACCTACCTATGAACCTATGAACTGGGTAGGGTTCAGTGTTTGGAGGTTCCCAATGTCTCTTTTAATGAGATCAATGATGATGTGCTCCATAGCTTTGCAGACCAAGCTAGTCAGGCTTATAGGGTGATTGTTCCCGAGGTCCGTTGTGGCTCCACCTTTGTACAGCAGAATAACCGTTGCTGTGCGCCACTCTGTGGGCACATAGCCTGTGGAGAGGCTGAGTTTAAACAATGTGTTTAAGTGAGGGGTTAGTTCATCTTTGAGCTCATGTAGAACGTAGCCTGGGACACCGTCCGGTCCCATTGATGCTGTGTGTTTGGTTTTGGAGAGGGCTGTTTTAACCTGAGTGTCTGTGATTTCAGGGGCACTACGTTCTTCTGGTATAGTTATGGGCCCTTTTGGGGGTTAGAGGGGGTGAAGTTTGCACTGAACCTGTCTGCCAGGATGTTGGCTATATTGGTCGGTTCAGTGTATTTTGTCCTATTCCTATTCCCCCTATTGGAGGTTGGAGGGTGGCTTAATGGCTAAGGTGTTTGCCTTACAAACACAAGGTGCAGGGTTTGAGTCTCACAAGGGATAATTGACTAGGCTTAAAATAGCTTGCAAGGGCAGTTAGCTTAGTACTAAACTATGAACTATGAACCTATGAAACTATTCTGCACTAATTCTGAGCAGATCTGAGAATTGCCACTTAGATTCTTGACATAGCTAAAGAATGCCTTGTGGTTATTTTTGGAGTCCATGGCAATTTTTCTTTCAAAGCTAGCCTTGGATGGTTTTATGACGGAATGTAGTTTCTTGCTGATACTGATCAGGGATGTCTTCTCTTCTTGGGATTTTACTCTTTTCTGTACTAGTTTCCTCCTGTTTTATAGCTTGTTTATGGCAGGGGTCCAACAGACTGGTTTCCTTTTCTTGGAGGAGCGAGTCTTGGTTTTGTTTGGGATAGCACGATCCATGCATTCTTGTAGGTTAGGGAGGGAGAGGGGCAATTGATTTTATTCCAGTCAATATTCAGAGTTGGGAGGGTGGCCTAATGGTTAAGGTGTTTGCCTTACAAACACAAGGTGCAGGGTTTGAGTCTCACAAGGAATAATTGGCTAGGCTTAAAATGGCTTGCAAGGGCAGTTAGCCTAGTACTAACCCATGACATCACCAAGGATATAAGTTTCCTAGCTAATTTCAGTAGAGGCCCATAGGAGAATATTTTCGAGTGTAGAGATATTGTTACCAGGTGAGATATATAGGGCAATGACACAGATATGTTTATGTTTATTTAGTTTTAGAATTCCAGCAGTTAGTTCAGTGTTCTGGAATTGAGGAATTGGAATTTGGAGGGGAATTAAGGTAAGACGGTTGGAGTAGACTAGGGCAGTGCCACCACCTTTTTTATTTAGTCGGTCATTTCTGAGACAAGGAAATCCTGGGGCAGAATCTCATAGTTGGAGATAAAGGGCTTGAGAGAGGTTTCTGAGATGGCTAAGATATCTGAATGGTTATGGCTTAATCAAGCTTGAAATTGGTGTACTTTGTTGTTTAGACTTTGTGCATTAATTGTAAAAATCTCTAGGGTGCTGAGATAGGAGGAAGAGGTAAGGGATGAGTGTTGTTAATAAAGGATGTAGGACCAGGGTTAGGATGGATATCACCGGCTTGGAATAGGTTGTTGAAGGAGATATCCTTTAGCCATATTGGTCTGTCAGGCATGAATTTTGGTAGATTGTAGATTGGAGCAGGTGACAGTGTCTTGACTTTAGTGGAGAAGAGTTTAGGGTGAAATAGGTGCAGAGGGTTGGGCTGAATGAGAGAAGTGGAGATAGAGTGGAAATGGGAGTAAGAGTGAGGGAGAAGGCGGGTTTGTATAGTAGTTGCCTTTGTAGGTGGTATTGGACAAGCATAGGTGGAATATGAGGTAGCACAGTATAAGGGAAGTATGAACATAAAGAGGATGCTGAGGGACTGGATGGTGTGATAACTTGAGGAGAGCATGTTGGAGCAAAGAGAGAGTGGTATGAGTGGTTAAGAAAATAGAGAAGGCTATGAAGAGGAAAGGGTTTAAAAAGTGATGGAGGTATTCTAGAGATTTAAGGAAAGAGGAGGGGACTATAATTATTTGGTGGAGTATAGATTACAGAGTTTAAGAAGGATAGCTATAGGTGGGAGGAGTAATAAGGGGGGGCTGGTATTGGGTAATTAGGTTGAGAGGGTGGGGCAAGATAGGAATAAAGCTAGGAGTACTGGGGGGTGGGTGAGAATTGGGGGCAGGGTAGGGGAGTGGAGTGAGCCCATAGAGCGAATGGAGTGGGAAAGAACACTAGAGGTGAGTATGGCAGAAAAAGTATCAGCAAAGAGCAGTTTAAAGGCTGTAGTTGGAAGGTATGAGCTAAATATTTCCAGTTAGAAAATGAAGGCTGCCTTTACAGAGGGTGGTTTAGCAGGGGGGCAGAGAAGATATTTACAGTCTAAGGATATTAACTCACAACCATTTGTGAAAAAATAAAACTTGTTGGGATTATAAAGAATATCTAGGATTTTATTGGTAGATGCTGCCACCTAATGGTAGAGGGAGATAGCAAACAGCAGGGATAGTTGGACCAGTCTTGGGTTTAAATATATTCTAGGGTAATGATAACAGGAGGGAAAGGGGGCAAACGGTCTGCGGTAGGCTGCTAGAACGTGCAGACGGGAGGACAGACTAACTCTATAGATAGTACATCAAATCTACATTTAATTAGTGTTAAGCAACATATATTTACACAATCTTGTTGGGGGGGGGTCTTCTCAGTAGTATTTTTCTAAGTACCAGGCAAGCTGGCCAATTCAAGGTGTCTTCAGGTGATAGTCGGAGGTATTCCTTTTGTGTTTAAAGCAGGGATGGAGCACCTAGGATGGATTACTGTAGAGGAGAGGGAGACAACACTGAGTTAGTTAGTATTGCAGATGTAGAGGGGAAAGGTAGCAGGTAAGGGATGTTTAGAGAAGAAGGGAGCGTGTAACAAAGCACAGTAGTAGAGAGACCCTATGGTTAGATGAGGCTGGAGCAAGTATGTAGAGGAAGATTAGGTTTAGGGGATTAACAATAGAAAGCAGCAGACATTATGCTATGAACAATACAAGTTAGGCAATATAGGCTCCATTAAATAGAACAAAACATTCATTCAGCAGTTCAGCATGCTATCAGTGACCCTAGTCCATTTGAGAGGACAGGGTTATACAGCAGTAGAGCCAAATATAAGCAGCAGAAAGTAAGGGGTAAATGATAAAGTAATACTATAAAATCTTTAAACAGTGCAATATATATAGTGCTCAACAGACTAACACAGTAAACTATGATATGTTCATACTGTGCAATAACTTGTGCTGAAAAGTTTTCAAAACAGTTTTAAGAACAATATAATAGCATTGTGGTGCCCTTATAGAGACAAACGGAAAAGAAAAATAGCTACTAAGCCAGTTATTAAGCTAAAGGCTCTAGGAGGACCATTGATCCACCTTAAAAGAGAAATAAAGGCCTTCAACAATATACGTTCATTGGTGTCCTTTTAACAGGACATCTGGGGAGCAGACTAGGCCAGCAAAGTGCAACAGTCGAGCTTTGTATACTCAGACTAAAGTAATGCAGCTGGTGACAACCTGGTCTGCACTGTAGTGGCAGAACAGGTAGCTTACATCCTTCTAGGTTGGGAACTGCTGATTGAGGGCTCAGTGTCTGTTAATCTAAAAGTGTATTAATTCTGGTTTAAGCACTTGGGCTTTCAGGCCAGTTATTTTACATTAAGAGGGTTCGTGGTCTGCACTCTTGTGGGAGGAGAGGCTGGACTCTGCCCTTCTGAGCTGGGAATTTCTGGTTGAAGGCTTATAGTGCATGCATATCTGAACTGCTTCTTACTGAAGTTGGTGCCTTGTTTGCTGTGGCATAGACTGGATTTGGGCCTGCTGGATCTAGCTTTGTTTGTGTAACTTGAGCACTAATCCAGGCATTCTCTAAAGTATTCAATTGTATTTATTACTGCTTGGTAGTAACTTGATTAAAGTGTAGCTATCATTCTAAGTCTTTTGGATTAAGCACTTGGGCTTCAGACCAGTTGTTTTACATTAGGAAGGTTTGTGGCATGCACTGTGGTGGCAGGACAGGTATCTTTCATCCTTCTAAGTTGGGAACTGCTGATTGAGAGCCCAGTGTCTGTTATTCTTAAAGTGTATTAGTTCTGGTTTAAGCACTTGGGCTTCAGGCCAGTTATTTTACATTAAGAAGGTGTGTGGTCTGCACTCTTGTGGGAGAAGAGGCTGGACTCTGCCCTTCTGAGCTGGGAATTTCTGGTTAAAGGTTTATAGTGCCTGAATATTTGAACTGTATCTTACTGAAATTGGTACACCTTGTTTGCTGTAGCATAGACTAGATCCAGGCCTGCTGAATCTAGTTTTGTTTATATGCTTGTTGTTTGTTTCCTTGTTATTTCCCTGGAACACTAACTCCACCTAATCTGGCTTCTCAGCTTCTGTGGATCACTAGTGATATCTGCATTGCTTACTGTACTTATTTCCTTGTTTCACTTGAAAGAAAGTTACTGTTTGTCATTTTTGCATTTAAGTTACCTGTAACACATTGCACTTAAGTTACCTGGCACTTGCTCACTAAAGCAATTATATAAGTCAGCACTAAAAATTAAAAGCACTACACCCTCACTCCCCACTGGCCCTAGTTTTCAATTATTAAGGAATTCCCAATATTATTCTAGCATGTCCAAAGGTCAGTTGTCAATCTCCTCTCCAGTCCAGCTGGTGAATCTGGGAATCTTGAGGCAATGTTACAACTGCCTCATGTACACAGACAACCCTCTCCTCCTCCCAACAAATTCCAACACAATGTGAGAGATGCAACCATATAGCCAAACTGGAGGCTAAGCTCTCTCAACTCAGTACTGGCATAACCAGTCAGGAGGAGAAGGAAACCACACTCACTACAATTCCAGTCTCACATAGACCTACCACAACAGCAAACCAAACACATAATCACACAAAAACATACTCGGAGGCTCTAAATAAGGATCTGCCCAAGCAGCAGAGACCTTCAAAGCAGGCACGCAAGCAGCCGCTACCACAAAACAAAACACGTGCAACACATATCTCACAAAGCCAGTGTGCCAAACAGTCACAGCCCTTAAGACTAAACAACACACCTGATACACTTGTAATAGGTGACTCTATCGTCAGGCGCACTGACGTCCCGCTCACCAGGCTGAACAAGGAGAGGGTCACGGTGAGCAGCCTGTCAGGCACTAGGATCCGCAACATAACACAAGCACTCAGGTCACTCCAAGGCAAGTACAAATATGACTCAGTCATTGTCCATGCTGGTGTGAATGACCTGAGAAGTACCTCCCTGGACTACATGAAAAGAGACATAAAGGAGCTCTCTGAGCATGTAGCCCAGGCCGGTATGACCCTGACCTTGAGTAGCATCTTACCCTCACCAAGAATGATGCCACAATATGAAGACAAGATGATCAATTTCAACAATTGGCTTAAGTACTGGTGTCATTCAAAGGGGATCCAATGCCTGTCAGCTTGGGATGATATGCTCAACAAGCCACGATGCTTCGCTAGGGACGGCTTGCACCTGTCACCCCTGGGCTTTCGGATATTGGCAAAGGCTCTTGCTACCCCCATAGTGCCTTTTTTAGGCAAGGCTCAAAAGACAAACCCACCTCCATAGGTATCACAAGGGAAAAGAAACTAAGAGTAATGCTACTCAATGCCAGAAGTCTAAACCTCAAGATGCACGCACTCAAAACTCTCCTTAGCATGGAGAACATCGATATCTGTGCAGTAACAGAAACCTGGTTCAGGGTTCCCGAAAGTACCCCAGCACTACCAGGTTATACCTCATACCATGCTTTTCGGCCCCAAAACTTGGATCGAACCACAAAAGGAGGGGGAGTATCGATATTCATCAAAGATACCCACACCTCCAGGTTGGTGGCAAAGCACGAAGCATCAGAGACTATCCATGTGCAACTAACAGTGGGTAAAACTGCCTTCCAGTTTATAGCCTGCTACAGACCACCCTCCCAAACCCAGGAACCTCACTCGGCCTTCCTGAGAACACTGGAAAATATGAAGGTCTCTCCGAACACCATTATATTGGGCGACTTCAACTACCCAAACATAGACTGGGAGCATTACTCTAGCTCCAACACCCTAGCCCAAAGGTTCCTAGAATTTATAAACTCAAATGCTATGGAACAACTTGTTACCACTCCCACAAGAGGGAAAAACATACTGGACCTGATCATCACCAACATGGGGACTCTATGCTCCAGACCAGAAGTGTATCCCTCACTGGTAAGATCAGACCAAAAACTAATCTCACTGGATATTCACATCCCAACCCCACCCCCCTGCCCAGAAAACCACAGTGAAAAACTTCTCTAAAGCAAATTTCACACTCCTCAAAACTGAGGTGGAATCCTTCAAAGCCCCCGGGCCTGTGGAAAATACGTCCGAGACCACATAATCCTTTATAAACGCATTCTATGAACACCTTCAGGAATGCATGGATCATGCAATCCCAAATAAAACCAAGACCCAATCCTCCAAAGTCAGATGTCCTGTCTGGTGGACCCCAGCCATAAACAAACTATACAATAGAAGGAGGAAGCTACTAAATGATAGAGCAAAATCCCAAAAAGGGAAGGCATCACTGATCAGTATTAGCAAAAAACTACGGGCACACATAAAATTGTCTAAGGCTAGCTTCGAGAGAAAAATTGCACAGGACACTAAGGATAATCACAAGGCTTTCTTTAGTTATGTTAGGAACCTGGGTGGAAATTCCCAGATATGCTCAAAATTAGTCCAAAATGACAAAAAATACACCGAACCCTCAGACAATGCCAACATCCTAGCTGACAGGTTCAGCACAAACTTCTCCCCCCCTCCCCACCAAAAGGGCAAATATCTATCCCAGCAGAGTGCTGCCCCCCTGACATCTCAGATGCTCAGGTAAGAGCCGCCCTCTCCAAAGCAAAAAACACAGCATCATTGGGACCAGATGGTGTCCCGGGCTGCGTCCTACATGAAATCCAAGAAGAGCTAAACCCAAACATAAAACTACTGTTCAATCTCAGCCTTACTACAGGATATGTGCCCAAAGAGTGGCGTACAGCAACAGTGGTCTCTCTCCATAAAGGTGGTGCCTGAACGGATCCTGGAAACTATCGCCCCATAAGCCTGACTAGCTTGGTCTGCAAAGCTATGGAAAGGATCATCATGGACCTCATAAATAAAGATATTGGGGACCTACAAACACTGGATCCTACCAAGTTTGGCTTTGTTAAGGGCAGATCCTGCCTCTTAAACCTGGTTGATTTCTTTGAAACAGTCACCAAGGCCATTGACGAGGGGAAGGTGGTCCACACAGCCTACCTGGACCATGCAAAAGCCTTCGATACAATATCCCACTTGGGCATTATAGATAAGCTTACCAGCTTAAATATAAACCCCTATGTCACTAGATGGATTGCAAACTGGCTCAAGGACAGAACCCACATGGTTAGAATTGCTGGAGCCATGTCAGACTCCAAACCAGTTACAAGTGGTGTCCCACAAGGCTCAGTCCTGGGACCTCTCTTGTTCGGTATATATTTCTTGGAGGTACAGGCCAACACGGAAGGACTGTGGCTGACCAAGTTCACAGATGACTGCAAACTGGGCACCATAATCGATTCTTCAGTCGACACAAGCATCCTCCAAAAGGGCCTCATAGAAACAGACAACTGGTGGCAGAGCCATGGCCTCAAGCTAAATGCCAAAAAGTGTATAGTCATCCCCTTTGGCAAAAACAAAGTGCCCACATATTACCACATAGGTGGTAATCCATTAAGTACAGAAGAAGTAATTAGGGACCTGGGGACCCAAGTTGATAGCAATCTCTCATTTGACAACCACGTGGCCAAAGTGGTTAGAAAAACATTTTATATAGCCCACCTAATCATGAAGGGATTCACATCTAGATCAGGGGACGTCATCGTGCCTCTTTACTCATCCCTCATCAGGCCCATAATTGAGTACAATGCCCCTTTTGGGATGTACCTTACCAGGCACCTGCAGCAACTGGAAAGACCCCAAAAGTACCTCACCAAGAGGATCAAAGGGCTGAAACAGATGCCATATGCTGCCCGGTTAAAGAAACTCCAGCTCTACTCAGTGGCATACTGCCTGCTCAGAGGCGATCTGTGCCTGACGTATAAAGCCATGTCCAACCCGCAATTAATGGACATGCTGCACCTCAGAAAATCCAAATCACATCGAGCTACGCTCGAGAGACTTGAACCTCAGCACTGAAATAAATAGGACATGCTGGAGGGACAGATTCATAACCCAGAGGCTCCCTTCACTCTGGAATAAAATCCCAGTCCAGGTTAGGCAGAGTCCCTCACTGACTCTCTTCAAGAGGAATCTTGATGAGTGGATGGGAGATCGTAGGTTTACCCCGGGTATCACTTCTGTGTCACTGTTAGACAGAGGAACAGTATACTAACCTCGAAAAAGGGCATAGCAAAATAAATTTAAAATGGGTGGCGAAAGCCAAACACATTCTGGCTAGGCTTATAAATGCCCTAGGGCAGATAGCCTAGTATGAACCTATGAACCTAAAAGAGACCCACTCATCCCAAAAAGTAGCTTACAGCTGCTAAGCTGGTAATTAACCTAAGCAAAGGGCAAATGCCACAGTACAAAGCAAGCAGTCAAACAGTACAGTATATAGAGCAAAACAGTCCCCAAAACCATGTAGAAGCTGTGTGGAGCCCTTAGAGTTACAAATGGAAAGAAAAATGGCTGCTAAACCTGATTTTAAGTGGAAGGCTTGAAGGGGGATTGTTATTCCACCTTAAGAGGCTATCCAGCATTCAGCGATGCACTTTGGTTGGTGTCCTTTTAACAGGACATCATTACACCATGTTTCTGGTTGTGACAAGCCAGCAGTATTCAATCAAGCCCCTTGTACCCATACTAAATTAATGCAGCATTAGTCAGTGTAGAAGAAAGCCCCACTCATCCCAAAAGCAGCTTGCAGAGGTCAAAAACACATGTAGGCCACAGATAAATGAAGCCGTCAGCATGAGGCCAACAATAACCTTACAACACAGTTACAAACATTACATTGGAGTGATAGCCATCAACACAAGGCCATCTATAACCCTAAAACACAGTTACAAGTACAAATGTTGAGTTTAGTACAATAGATGCTTAAAGGCTTGCAAATGATAAACAGATATGCTGAAAAGACTTACCAGGAGGTGAAAACAAGCAGCCTAAACCTCAGAACCAGCACAGAGGAGCTGTGGATGCTCAGGACAGGATTTAAAAATGGCACCACAGTCCTTGGGAGATATAAGTAAACTCCAGCTGGAAACTATCTACGGGGGAGGGGATAGGTGGAGGGATGGTGGTTGGACTAGAGGGGTAGAAGGTAGGAGGAACTAAAGGGGTGGAAAGTTGGTAGGAAGAAAATTTCCGGGGGGGGGGGTTGGGCTTAATAGAGGTGAGTATGGCAGAAAAAGTATCAGCAAAGAGCAGTTTAAAGGCTGTAGTTGGAAGGTATGAGCTAAATATTTCCAGCCAGAAAATGAAGGCTGCCTTTACAGATGGTGGTTTAGCAGGAGGGAAGAAGATATATACTGTCTAAAGATATTAACTCACACCCAACTGTGAAAAAATAAAACTTGTTGGGATTATAAAGAATATCTAGAATTTATATTGGTAGATGCTGCCACCTAATGGTAGAAGGAGATAGAAAACACAGGGATAGTTGGACCATTCTTGGGTTTAAATATATTCTAAGGTAGTGATAACAGGAGAGAGGGCAAATGGTCTGCGGTAGGCTGATAGAACGCACACACAGGAGGGCAGACTAACTCTATAGACAGTACATCAAGTCTACATTTAATTAGTGTTAAGCAACATACATTTGCACAATCTTGTTGGGGATCTTCTCAGTAGTATTTTTCTAAGTACCAGGCAAGCTGGCCAATTCAGGGTGTCTTCAGGTGATGGACGGAGGTATTCCTTTTGCATTTAAAGCAGGGAGGGAGCACCCAGGATGGATTAATTGACACAATCTTGTTGGGGTGTCTTCTCACTAGTATTTTTATAAATACCAGGCAAGCTGGACAATTCAGGGTGTCTTTAGGTGATGGCCGGACGTACTCCTTTTGCATTTAAAGCAGGGAGGGAGCACCCGGGTTGAATTAATTTACACAATCTTGTTGGGGGGGGGGGTTCTCAGTAGTATTTTTCTAAGTACCAGGCAAGCTGGCCAATTCAGGGTGTCTTCAGGTGATGGCCGGAGGTACTCCTTTTGCATTTAAATCAGGGAGGGAGCACCCGGGATGGATTACTTTACACAATCTTGTTGGTGGGGGGGGGGTCTTCTCAGTAGTATTTTTCTAAGTACCAGGCAAGCTGGCCAATTCAGGGTGTCTTCAGGTGATGGCCGGAGGTACTCCTTTTGCATTTAAATCAGGGAGGGAGCACCCAGGATGGATTACTTTACACAATCTTGTTGGTGGGGGGGGTCTTCTCAGTAGTGTTTTTCTAAGTACCAGGCAAGCTGGCCAATTCAGGGTGTCTTCAGGTGATGGCAGGAAGTATTCTTTTTGTGTTTAAAGCAGGGAGGGAGCACCCAGGATGGATTAATTTACACAATCTTGTTGGGGGGGGGTCTTCTCAGGGGAGCAAAAACAAGCAGCCTAAACCGCAGGACCAGCACAGAGGAGCTGTGGATGCTCAGGACAGGATTTAAAAATCCTGCAGATTATTGTTTATTAAAATTGTCTCTTTTTTTCTAGCTCTTTCAAAATATTAAAAGGTACAAAACAGTGTTTTCCCTTGTCACTTCCATTATCTGTTCTAGCAATTGAATCTTTTTGAAACTTTATTAGATCTAATAACAAAATTCAGGTATTCTTGATAGATGAAAGTTACTCCTGTAAAATTCAATTATTTGCAGATGACATTTTAATAACAAGTGGTGATGTTGAAATTTCAATAGAAAATTTAACTAAGTTTATTAATTACTTTGAAAAAGTGTCATATTTAATGTTTAACCCTGATAAAACAGAAAGAAAGTTACTAATTAGTTAAGAAATTATAAGAATTTTATTTGGGACAATTCACTAATTATCTTGGAATTATAATTAAGTCTACTTGTAAAAGACTCAATAGCAGTAAATTATAATACTTTGATAGACACTGTTACTAAAATAATTATTAATTGGAACAAAATGTTTTTACAATGGAAGATAGACTTACTTTAATAAAAATGATAATCCTACCAAAATACTTTTTTATCTACAACCACTAATTATTCTCCCGTCTAAAAATGTTTAAGAAATTAAAATCTACTCTTCTTAATTTCCTTTGGTTCCCCAATAAACCAAGAATATCCTTTGAATGGCATGTTAAAAGCTGGCAAGAAGGTGGATTGAGTCTTCCAGATGTTGAATTATATGCCAAATCCATAATTCTCAATTTAATATCTCTTAACTTCCTCTTACCAATCCTCTTAAAAGTCCATTCATGAAAGATTAATAAATAATAACCGGTCTATATCAGTTCATTGAAATGTCTGAAGTTCGAACACCATATGTTTGAACTTCAAACCACGAACTGCAAAAACATCAAAGTCTTAAAACAGCGATTTTTTTTTTTCCCAGGGAAAATAAATCTCTGTTCCAAGAAACACACACACAGCACAAACACACCAAAACAACATCAATCCACACACATACACTCAAAATCCTACATCTAACCCTACACTAAACTGTACATACACTACTACCTATCCACTTACCTTAACCCAAACCCTAACCCTAAGGTCCATAACTATGGCACACTCAACTGACCTGCGCCCTAACCCTAGCTTACCTATCCCACCCTAACCCTAAAGTCTTTCACTATCGCACACCCACCACACCCATGCCCTAACCCTAACTCATTTAACCCGTGCCCTAACCCTAACATCCACACAATCGCACACTTACCTGAACCCAACCCGTAACTTCCCACCACAGTCCTGATACTCGCGAAGCCACAGAAACGGCCCACTAATTTTTTTTCCTGGGAAAGAATTCGGTGGGCCACAGCTTCGCGATTACCAGTGTTCGAAATTTACAGTTCGAACATCTGGTATTCGATATTCAGCTGTTTCAATGGACTGATATAAACCCAATAATAACAGCTATATTGTAGAATCTTTCTCTAAATTTGGTATTAATAGATGTTACTAGGTCTTGAAAGACTTATGTTTAAAAGAAAAGAAAAAAAAATACTATTCCTCTCCCTTCACTGATGACATCTTTATAAATTTTAAAAGATTCATGAATTGTAATTAAATAGTTAAAGATGTATTGTTTTTATTGCTCACTATATCACTGCGGGTTGTTTGGAAAATGTTAATATAAACAAAATGCTAGACCTTAGAGATGCAAATTTAATCTTTTGGCATTGATTCTTAATTGGAAATAAATCACATAATACAGATACCCCAGGATTCATCAAGCTCTACATGGCATGCAGGAATAGTGCAGGAGCTGTTGCAGGCAATATGGCCATCATGCGATCCAGGTATAAGCTCCAGGGATGAGCACGAGTGCTCCTGCACTATTTCTGCACAGACACAGCTCCTGTATGCAAATTACCCCATTTGCAGGTGAAAACTAAGCTGTCAGCCGGCTGTGCAGGACTAGTGTAGTGTGCAGAAATGTCCTTGGTTGGTAACCGAGTACATTTCTGCAAACTACAAAACAGAGCCATGACAGCTCCAAATGAAGGGTGTATAGTATGTGTAAAGCATGCCAATGGACAAATATATGGCCATTGGCATGGAAAACAGTTGCCAAACTATAAAAATAACTTTTTTTTTTAGCCGATTTCAGCTGTTTAAGCATAGGGCAGCAGCACACAAATGGGATCGGGCGGAAAATAAAAAAATAAACCTGAAATAAGCATTGTAACCAAAATCACTATTTTTCCATGATACTCAATGGCAGGCAGAAGACAACATGGCCAGTGAATAGTGGTTGCTAAGGGGGAAGGCTCAGTGTGGGACTTTTAACTATGCATTAGCAGGCAATCCTATGCAAATGAGGAGAATGATACTGAATCCCAGATTTCCCCTCAATGCTAGCTAGCACCCAACCGTGTAAGTGCAGGAATACCATGGTGCAAGCCTAAGAGTTAGCTGACATAATGGGGGGAGGTGTCAGGCATACTGTAAGCTTATTGGAGCTCTGTGGCTCGGGTTTGCCCTTAGCTTAGCAGAGCTAAGCAAGGGTGTGTGTCTGAGGCTGCCTAGCACTCTTTACATTGCCTAAGCAGGTGTGCGTGCCATACACCGGGTTTTAAAAAAAAAAAACTAAACCAGAAAATAGCAGCTCTGTGCACTGTGTTTGTGTGGTGTGCCCCTGGGCTTAAACAGGAAGGCAATGGGAAGGAAAAATAGCAGTAGGAAGGTAATCAAGAATAACTAGCATAGCTGGCAGGTGAAATCTATCAGAATCAGCCAATTACACAGCCAGCAGCCCATCCCAGTCCAGCACACCATTACAAACTATGCAAACACCTTACTCTCTGTTCTTTTCCACATACTCTACATCACCGGTGTACACAAGTGGGAAATTTTACCAAACAAAAGCAACAAAATGATAGGGGCTGCAGCAGCTATCATACATCAATATGTGGAAGAGGCTGAAGGTGGTGAGGATGAGAATGCTATCGAGCAACCCACAGTGAGGAGAAGGAGAAGAGTGTACAGACCCAGGGTAACTCCCCCAATCCTAAATAGAGTTGTAGTAACAGTCAGGTGTGCCCCCCAATCCTACGTAGAAATGTAGTAACAGTCAGGTGTGCCCCCCCACAATTCTATGTAGAGATGTAGTAACAGTCAGGTGTGCCCCCCAATCCTATGTAGAAATGTAGTAACAGTCAGGTGTGCCCCCTCAGTCCTATGTAGAAATGTAGTAACATGTATGTGTAGGTATAATAACAGTAGAGCACAGATTACCTAAGCTGGCCAAGGAAGCAGGATAGATTGTAGCATGTGTACAATATAAAGGTCTGTGTGTGTTAGGTTGGCATGTGTTTTATATTGTGTGAGAGTGGTCAGTATGTATGCATGGTGAGGTATGTCCTGATGGCCATTGCCTAGTACTGCCAATGACAGGGCCAAGTTCTCACAACTGCAGTGCCAAACACAATGCTTCCCAGCAAAACCCATTCTGGCAGTAAGTCATAGTAAATTTTTGGAAGTAATATGTGTCACTATCTGAAAGACGGACACGGCATGAATGTCGGCCCAGATATACAAGCAGTACACAGGGGGAAGTACCCCAGATAGACAGTGTATAATATGTAACTGTCAAATGGACACACCCTTTGAATTGTACATACAGGTTTGCAGCACATCATTTGGGCTTGTAGTAGGGAATACCGATGTCGTCTGGCCAAACACTGGCAGACCACAAAGGTCATAGGAATGAAGTATTGAGAAACAGCTGATGTCCCTGCACAAGCCAGTATAAGTGGAGTGCCCCATGCATATCTGTGAGTCAGATGCAAGTAGTATCCATAGCACACATGCACTCCACCACTACCCACAGGTACTTCTCTGGTCTTATCCCTGCTGTTGGGAATGAGTACAATATGACCCCTACCAGTGTATGGCAATAGCGAAAGAATGCAGCAAGCAGAGCAGGTGTCCCATGCAGGTGTGTCCCTAGCTGTAAGCAGCACCTGGCTAGTATCCACACCACTGGATCAATAATGACAGAAAGTATTGGCATGAACACCTTGCACACCTACCCTGTCACCCCAGGGAATATAGTGCATTGCAGTCTGGGACTGTAGGAGTGACAGAATGCAAAGGCCTGCTACAGCTGGCCTGCATTACTATTAAATGGCCTGCAGTCCTCTGCCAAAGGCCTGTGTCTCACCCATACTGCCAATGTATGTTATGTCATGGACTACCAAATGACAACATAACACAGTCCACAGAACCCAAATGCGAGGTCATGTGGACAAATCACAGTAACATGTCCACCATGTCCTACTGCATGAACTGTGGACTAACACCAAATTACTGCTGTAATGATATGATAACTATAGGGAACATATCAGATAATGTTTGCATAATGTATGGAAGAGGATGGAATAATAGAGGGGGGTGATAGCATGGGTGGCATGGAGTGTGTGAAGTCCGAAACTCAGCCGTGTGCACATACTATCCCTGGCTGCAAGGGCCAATTTCTAGCTCTTTCAAGTCCCCCTGTATAAAACCCGCTTTGGCGCGTCTTTGTGCGATTTTGAGCATAGCGCAGCATCGGGCAGCTCCACTTAATTGGGTGTAAACCATTCTCGGCTCCACAAAGTCTGCTCTTCGCTTTTTCCCTTAGAACTGATCTAGTTCTCATAATAAACATGCTATTTCTACTCTAAAACCTGGCACTTGCTCACTAAAGCAATTATATAAGTCAGCACTAAAAAATTAAAAGCACTACACCCTCACAAACTCCCCTTGAGTACCTTGTTCCCCATTGGCCCTTTTTTCCAATTATAAAGGAATTCCCAATACTATTCTAGCATATCGAAAGGTCAGTTGTCAATCTCTTCTCTGGTCCAGCTGGTGAATCTGGGAATCTTGAGGCAATGTTACAACTGCCTCATGTACACAGACAACCCTCTCCTCCTCCCAACAAATTCCAACACATGTGAGAGATGCAACCATATAGCCAAACTGGAGGCTAAGCTCTCTCAACTCAGTACTGGTGTAACCAGTCAGGAGGAGAAGGAAACTGCACACACTACAATTCCAGTCTCACATAGACCTACTACGACAGCAAACCAAACACATAAACACACAAAAACATACTCAGAGGCTCTAAATAAAAATCTGCCTAAGCAGCAGAGTTCTCCAAAGCAGACACCCATGCAACCACTACCCCAAAACAAAACACGTGCAACACATAGCTCACAAAGCCAGTGTGCTGAACAGTCACAGCCCTTAAGGCTAAACAACACACCTGATACACTTGTAATAGGTGACTCTATCGTCAGGCACACTGACGTCCCGCTCTCCAGGCTGAACAAGGAGAAGGTCATGGTGAGCCGCCTGTCAGGCGCTAGGATCCGCCACATAACACAAGCACTCAGGTCACTCCAAGGCAAGTACAAATATGACTCAGTCATTGTCCATGCTGGTGTGAATGACCTGAGATGCATCTCCCTGGACTACATGAAAAGAGACATAGAAGAGCTCTCTGAGCATGTAGCCCAGGCCGGTATGACCCTGACCTTGAGTAGCATCTTACCCTCACCAAGAATGATGCCACAATATGAAGACAAGATGATCAATTTCAACAATTGGCTTAAGTATTGGTGTCATTCAAAGGGGATCCAATGCCTGTCAGCCTGGGATGACATGCTCGACAAGCCACGATGCTTCGCTAGGGATGGCTTGCACCTGTCACCCCTGGGCTTTCCGATATTGGCAAAGGCTCTTGCCACCCCCATAGTGCCTTTTTTAGGCAAGGCTCAAAAGACAAACCCACCTCCATAGGTATCACAAGGGATAAGAAACTAAGAGTAATGCTACTCAATGCCAGAAGTCTAAACCTCAAGATGCACGCATTCGAAACTCTCTTTAGCATGGAGAACATCGATATCTGTGCAGTAACAGAAACCTGGTTCAAGGCTCCTGAGAGCACCCCAGCACTACCAGGTTATACCTCATACCATGCTTTTCAGCCCCAAAACTTGGACCGAACCACAAAAGGAGGGGGAGCATCAATATTCATCAAAGATACCCACACCTCCAGGTTGGTGACACAGCACAAAGCATCAGAGACTATCCATGTGCAACTAACAGTGGGTAAAACTACCTTCCAGTTTATAGCCTGCTACAGACCACCCTCCCAAACCCAGGAAACCCACTCGGCCTTCCAGAGAACACTGGAAAATATGAAGGTCTCTCCAAACACCATTATATTGGGTGACTTCAACTACCCAAACATAGACTGGGAGCATTACTCCAGCTCCAACACCCTAGCCCAAAGGTTCCTAGAATTTATAAACTCAAATGCTATGGAACAACTTGTCACCACTCCCACAAGAGGGGAAAACATACTGGACCTGATCATCACCAACATGGGGGCTCTATGCTGCAGACCAGAAGTGTATCCCTCACTGGTAAGATCAGACCATAAACTAATCTCACTGGATATTCACATCCTGACCCCACCCCCTGCCCAAAAAAACACAGTGAAAAACTTCTCTAAAGCAAATTTCACACTCCTCAAAACTGAGATGGAATCCTTCAAAGCCCCCAGGCCTGTAGAAAATATGGCCCAGACCGCAGAATCCTTTATATATGCATTCTATGAACACCTTCAGGAATGCATGGATCATGCAATCCCAAATCAAACCAAGACCCAATCCTCCAAAGGCAGGCGTACTGTCTGGTGGATCCCTGCCATAAACAAACTATACAATAGAAGGAAGAAGCTACTACATGATAGAGCAAAATCCCAAAAAGGGAAGACATCTCTGATCAGTATTAGCAAAAAACTACGGACACTCATAAAATCGTCTAAGGCCAGCTTTGAGAGAAAAATTGCACAGGACACAAAGGATAATCACAAGGCTTTCTTTAGTTATGTTAGGAACCTGGGTGGGAATTCCCAGATATGCTCAGAATTAGTCCAAAATGACAAAAATACACCGAACCCACAGACATTGCCAACATCCTAGCTGACAGGTTCAGCGCAAACTTCTCCCCCCCTCCCCACCAAAAGGGCAAATATCTATCCCAGCAGAGTGCTGGCCCCCTGACATCTCAGATGCTCAGGTAAGAGCCGCCCTCTCCAAAGCAAAAAACACAGCATCAATGGGACCAGATGGTGTCCCGGGCTGCATCCTACATGAACTCCAAGAAGAGCTAAACCCAAACATAAAACTACTGTTCAATCTCAGCCTTACTACATGATATGTATCCAAAGAGTGGCGTACAGCAACAGTGGTCCCTCTCCACAAAGGTGGTGCCGCAACGGATCCTGGAAACTATCGCCCCATAAGCCTGACTAGCTTGGTCTGCAAAGCTATGGAAAAGATCATCATGGACCTCATAAATAAAGATATTGGGGACCTACAGACACTGGTCCCTGCCCAGTTCGGCTTTGTTAATGGCAAATCCTGCCTCTTAAATCTGGTTGATTTCTTTGAAACAGTCGCCAAGGCTATTGACGAGGGGAAGGTGGTCCTCACAGCCTACCTGGACCTCACAAAAGCCTTCGATACAATACCCCACTCAGGCATTATAGATAAGCTCACCAGCTTAAATATAAACCCCTATGTCACTAGATGGGTTGCAAACTGGCTCAAGGACAGAACTCACATGGTTAGAATTGCTGGAGCCATGTCAGACTCCAAACCAGTTACAAGTGGCATCCCACAAGGCTCAGTCCTGGGACCTCTCTTGTTCGGTATATATTTCTCGGAGGTACAGGCCAACACAGAAGGATTGTGGCTGACCAAGTTCGCAGATGACTGCAAACTGGGCACCATAATCGACTCTCCAGCCAACACAAGCATCCTACAAAAAGGCCTCATAGAAACAGACAACTGGTGCCAGAGCCATGGCCTCAAGCTAAATGCCAAAAAGTGTATAGTCATCCCCTTTGGCAAAAACAAAGTGCCCACAAATTACCACATAGGTGGTAATCCATTAAGTGCGGAAGAAGTAATTAGGGACCTGGGGACCCAAGTTGATAGCAATCTCTCATTTGAAAACCACGTGGCCAAAGTTGTTAGAAAAACATTTTATATAGCCCACCTAATCATGAAGGGATTCAAATGTAGATCAGGGCAGGTCATCGTGCCTCTTTACTCATCCCTCATCAGGCCCATAATTGAGTACAATGCCACTTTTGGGATGTACCTTACCAGACACCTGCAGCAACTGGAAAGACCCCAAAAGTACCTCACCAAGAGGATCAAAGGGCTCAAACAGATGCCATATGCTGCCCGGTTAAAGAAACTCCAGCTCTACTCAGTGGCATACTGCCTGCTCAGAGACGATCTGTGCCTGACGTATAAAGCCATGCCCAACCCGGAATTAATGGACATGCTGCACCTCAGAAAATCCAAATCCCATCGAGCTACGCGCTTGAGAGACTTGAACCTCAGCACTGAAATAAATAGGACCTGCTAGAGGGACAGATTCATAACCCAGAGGCTCCCTTCACTCTGGAATAAAATTCCAGTCCAGGTTAGGCAGAGTCCCTCATTGACTCTCTTCAAGAGGAATCTTGATGAGTGGATGGGAGATCGTAGGTTTACCCCCGGGTATCACTTCTGTGTCACTGTTAGACAGAGGCACAGTATACTAACCTCAAAAAAGGGCATAGCAAAATTCATTTAAAATGGGTGGCGAAAGCCAAACACACTCTGGCTAGGCTTATAAATGCTCTAGGGCAGATAGCCTAGTATGAAACTATGAATCTATGAACCTATGAACAAGAATCTGTGGCTACAAACCTGCTTGTAAACCACAATGTGAAGGGATAATGTCCAGAATTATGACCCCTGCCTCTGGGTAACTTGCGTGAATCTGTACAGCTGTGAGGTATGGCCACAGCAGGATATGGCCATACTGTCATGTCAATGGATGTACAAGCATGGGATCCTCTGCCATCACTGTACCAAGGTGCTGAACCATTTACACAGACCCAGAAGCAAGTGGCTGCAGCTTCCCCTCCAGAATGGTATGATTGTGCAAGAATATGAAGGCTGCTGACCACAATACTGGACACAGCTGCATTCACCCTGTGTTCCCCAGGACATCACTGCAAGCAAATATGTATACCTAACAGTACTTGATGACATGAAACATCACAGTGTATAACAATGCATATGTCTGAATATCTCTGCTAACACAAGGACCATGTAGTAGAAGCAGCACAGACACAATTACCTATAGTAACCTACTATACTTTGCCCATTTTGACCCCATATTGTCAACCGATCTACAGATATCCTGCAGAAACAGTTTGCTAGCTGTAGGTGTAGAACACAAATGTCTGCAGTGGAGTACAATCTACCTGGAATGGATTCACACATTCAGTACAGAAGGTCATACTGGGCATGCTCCCACACTTTGAAGCCCATGTCTGGCAACAACAGTGGACCATATATAGCTGACAGTCACAGATGTTAGTGCATACACTCCTCAGTACACACCGGTCATGCTTTGCACACACATTTGATAGGAATACACACATATATCCAAGGACAACACAGTATAACAGGCCAAAAATACACATACATAGATGTGTGGAAGAGAGTGACAGTGACAAAGAGCCTTCCATCATGAGGCCTGTCCCACCCAGCACACATCCAATTAGCTAAAACCAAATGATGTGCAAATATCAATCACCGCAGACATTTGTCTCTGGTATCCCTCAGCACTCTAGTGTCTGTGGTGTTTGTGCTAACTGTGTAAAATGACTGTACAAGTCAGTGGTCATCTAGCAGTTGTATACATGTATCTGTGGAATATAAACCTGTGTGTGCTTGAGTGTTGTGTGTCTGCCTCTAGATGAATGGGTTATGGCCTATGCACACACACACTGCACTCCTCATTGCCCTACTATGGCAAGCCTGCTGATGTCTTCACCCTGAAAAACAGTTTTGGGGAAAGAGTAAACTAGTAATCTCTGTGGCGTGCCCTATGACTGTGTAATGCTGTAGTGTGATGGGCTAGTTAAGCTGGAGTTCTAATCCCAGACGTGGCAACTGTGTGTGTTTGTCTGTGTAGGGATCAATGCTTTTTAGGCCTGTCACACTCATTACAATTTCAAATGCCCTACTTTGGCATGCCTGCTGATGTCATTTACTTTGAAATACACCTTTGGTGAAGAAGTAGCCCAGTAATCTCCGATGTGTGTCCTATAACTGCGTCATGCTGCAGTGTGATATACTAGTTAGGCAGGAGTTCTGTTCCCAGACATGACAAGTGTGGATGTTTGTTTGTCTGTGTAGGGAGCAATGCTTTTGAGGCCATTCACAGTCACTACAGCCTCCATTGCCCTTCATTGGCAAGCCTGCTGATGTCATTCACTTTGAAATACACCTTTGGTGAAAGAGTAGCCCAGTAATCTCTGTGGCCCATTCTATAACTGCATAATACTGTAGTGCAATAAACTCATTAGGTAGGAGTTCTATTCCCAGACATGGCAACTGTGTGTATGCAGGGATCATTTTTTTGGCTAATCACAGTCACTATGCACACCTACAAATGGAGAACATTGATAACTGTGCAGTAACAGAGACCTGTTCATAGTATCCAGAGAGCACTCCTGCAATACCAGGTACAGCTCTCACCACACCTGTTGGCCACCAAACCAGGACCAAAACAATAAAGGTGGAGGAGTGCCCATGTTCACCCAGGATATTCACACTACCAGGCTACTTGCCCAACAGAATGTGTCTGAAATACCCCTGGTGCAACTAACAGTAGGTTAGACTGCATTCCAAATTGTATAGCTTGCTACAGATCCTCCACCATGCCCCATGATACCCACTACAGCTTTTAAAACATGCTGTGAAACACTATGATACAAGCAAATACCCTAATACTGGGTGACTTACAGTACCCTGCCATTAACTGGATAAACTACTTGAGTGCCAACATGTGTGCCCAACGGTTCTTGGAAGTCCTACTTCCCAATGCCCTGCATTAAGTAACCCATAGTCCCACTAGGGGCTCAAATATCCTAGACCTGGTCATTACCAACATGGGAAATCAATGTTCCACACCTATGGTCACCCCATCAGTGGTCAGGTATGCCCATGAGCTAATCACCCTTAAAATCAACATCCCTCCCCCACACCCCATTAAGGAAACCTCCATAACACACATTTCCAAAGTCAATGGCATGCTACATATGTCAGATGTGACTAACATCATGACACCCATGCAGATGGGAACTGAAAGGACAACTGCTGAATCATACATGAAGGTACTGTATGAGCACATCCACTCGAGCATGAATTGTGCCATCCAATATTGAACCAAGATGCTCCCCACCAAGAAAAGGAAGCCAATGTGGTGACCCCCTGCCATAAACATACTGTACAACAAAAGGAGGAAACTGTTGCAGAAATGGGGGAATTTCCAGGATGCACAATACTCCCTTACCAGCTACAGTAAGAGGCAGAGATCCCTCGCAACATCCACTAAAGCTAGTTATGAACATAATATAACCAAAGATGCCAAAGTCAACTGCAAGCTGTTCCAGAGCTATGTGAGGAATCTAAATGGTAATGCTCAAAACTGCTGTGAGCTACAACAGGATGGTATTACATCTACTGCTCCCAGGGATATTGCCAATATCCTGGCAGATTGATTCCTTGCCAACTGCACCCCCCTCCCAACCCCCAAAAGGCTCATCTCAACAAGAATAGATTACCATATTCTGGTAATAACAGCCACATAGGTACAAAACACACAGTCTACAGAACTATGACAACAGCAGCCATGGGACCAGTCAACATCCTGGACTGTGTACTACATGAGCTACAAACCGAACTGACACCTCACCTACGTGCCATGTTTAATCATAGCCACACCTCAGGCTTTGTGCCCACTGTGTGGCACACAGCTACAGTTATCCCAGTCCACAAGGGGGGATCCACCTTGGATCCTGGGAACTACAGCCCCAGCAGTATGACGTGCCTGATGTGCAAGGCCATGGAATGTATTATCATGGAAATTAAAACAAAGGCATTCACAACCTGCAAACACTGGACCCTAACCAGGTTGGGTTTGTGAAGGGCTGATCATGTCACCTCAAACTGAATAACAACTGTGAATCCATCTCCAAAGCTGTGAATGAGGGTAAGGTGGTTCACACAGCCTATCTGGACCTCACCAAGCCCTTCAACACCATCCCCCAGTCTGAATCATAGATAAATGTATCAAGCTGGCCATTAATCCCAATGTCACTGAATGGGCTGCCAACTGCTGTACTGACACAACCCACAGTGTAAATGTAGGTGACACCAACCCAAGCCCCAGACAAGGGACAGTTGGAGTACCTTAGGGTACAGTTCTGGTAGCACCCTTGTTTGGCATCTACTGCTCTGAAGTACAGTCCAACAGTAAGGGACACTGGCAAACAAAGGTCACAGATGACTGCACACTGGGAGCCAATATTGAATACCCACATGATGTGGATATTCTACAGAAGGGCCTTACAGAAAGACATGCTTGGTGCCTGAGCCATGGCCTCAAGATCAATGTCAAGAAATATATAGTTATGCCCATTGGAAAGGGACATGTACCTGTGAAGTACCACATAGGTGGCAGTACACCAAACACCTAAAGTGTGATAACAGACTTAGGGACACAGGTGGACAGGGGTCTCACCTTTGATAACCACATCACCACAACAGTCAGGAAACCCACCTATGTGGCACACCTCTCACTAAGGGCTTTACATCCAGGAAAAGGAGGCCATTGTCCCACTGTAGGCATCTCTCAGTAGACCCAGTAGAGACTACAGTGGCCTGTTACGTAGGTACCTCACAAGACATCTGCAACAAGTAGAGACACTGCAGACATACCTCACGAAATGGCCACAGGCCTAAACTAGATGCCCTATTCTGACCATCTGAAAATCATCCAGCTATACTCTGTCACATATTGCATTCTCAGAGGTGATCTCTGCTTAACATACCAGGCCATGTCAAACCCACATCTGTTGGACATGCTACATTTAGAGAATTCCAAACCCTCACAGCCACATGCTCCAGGGATCCAAATCCTGTAATCACAATGAACAATGCATGCAGGAGGGATGTGTTCCTGACTCAGAGACTCCCCAGACTCTGGAATAAACTGCCCATACATGTCAAGCAGAGTGCCTCTTTGGCCCTCTTCAAAAGGAACCTGGACAATTGGATGGAAGATAGAACATTTACCCCAGGCATCATTTCACCTGCCCTGCTAGACAGGGATGCAGGGAAGTAAATATTGTGGTACGTCATAGCCAGAGAATTGTCATGTCTAGGCATGTATATGCCCTAGGGCCAATAGCCTAGTATCAGCGTATGACCCTATGAACCTATGAACTACACTTTCCATTGCCCAACCTTGGCAAGGTTTCTGATGTCATTCACTTTGAAATACACCTTTGGGAAAGGAGTAACCCACTAATCTCCATGGCGCATCCCATAACTGCATAATGCTGTAGTGTGATATACTAGTTAGGTAGTAGTTCAATTCCCAGACATGGCAAGTGTGTTTGTGTGTGTGTTTGTCTGTGTAGGGAGCAATACTTTTGAGGCCATTCACAGTCAATATAACCTCCATTGCCCTTCTTTGGCAAGCCTGCTTATGTCATTCACTTTGAAATACACCCTTGGGAAAGGAGTAGCTTTGTGATCTCCGTGGCGTGTCCTATAACTGTGTAATGCTATAGTGTGATATACTATTTTAGTAGGGATTCTATTCCCAGACATGGCAATAGTGGATGTGTGTGTGTGTTTGTTTGTCTGTGTTGGGGGAAATGCTTCTGAGGCCATTCACAGTCACTACAACCTCCATTGCTCTTATTCGGCAAGCCTGGTGATATCATTCACTTTGAAATACACCTTTGGAGAAAGAGTAGCCCAGTAATCTCCAGGGCATGTGCTATAAATGCATAATGCTGTAGTGTGATGCATTAGTTAGGTAGGAGCTCTAATCCCAGACATGGCAACTGTGAGACTTTGTGTTTGTCATTTGTATCCTGTGCAGAGTTGGCTGTGAGTGTGTAACAACTGGACTCATTGTGGAGTGGGTTTTGCAAATTTCTTATATGGTGGGCCTATTATATGTCACAATGTCCACCTTACAAGGATAAGAGATGTCAAACAGCAGAGAGGCTGGGGTTGACAATCCATACCCCTACATGTGCCATCAAGGCTTGGAGAACAATTTAGGCAACCCTTGTATTACCCAGAGAACAATCTCAATCCATGTCTCATACACAAACACACTCGGCTAGGCAACAACCACTATGTTGGTAGTTCCCTGCATATTGCCCTCAGATAATAACCATGGTGTGATTCCAACAGGCTACAGAGGACATGACACCCTGTCCCATCACTACAATAGGAACATAATCGCATACAGTGCTCCTTCACTATGTTCCCCACTGGACGCCTGCAACAACTGTAGTGCCTGCAAATGTAACTCACAAAGGACATACCATGCCTTATACACATGCCCTATATGGACAGGTGCCACTGACATCAGGGAATACCTGTATCATGCTGTCATTGTAGGTTCAGGGTCAACCTCGTGTCCATTGACAGTTCCCACCATATGAGGCCAGGAATGGCACATCTGATAATAACAATCTGTGCACAAATCATGCCCCAGACACCCCAGGTACACTTCACTTCCACATGTCACAAAACATGCATGTGGGATGTGTGCACATCCCAGATACTGTCCATGTCATAGACTATAGAGCACATACATGGCAAGCATTGGACAGCACTGGCCACCCATAATAGTAACACAGATGACTGAATGGTGAATACAATACCCACCTATGTGGGCCAATCCAGACACTACACCCCTGAGCCACACTGCAGACCATTCTCATGTTGCCTGTTGCCAATAGCCTTGTATAGCCTTCTGGCATAGTCACTCACTACACACCTGTGAAGCAATGCATGCATGCATGTCAGTACTGGCAAACTGTGTCTGTGCGTGTATGGAGTATAATGATTTGGACACCATTCACACTCACTACACCTCCCATTGGCCTACTGAAGCATGCCTTCTGATGTCAGACACCTTCACATACACTTTGGACATATATTATCCTGATAATCCATGTGGTTCATGCGATACCTGTGTATTACTGTATTGTGGAAAACTAGATAGTTAGGAAGTCTAATCCTGACCATGCCAACTGTGATAATGTGTGAGAGTCCCTCAGAGAGTGCGGCTCTGTCTATGTTGACACATGTTCATGTGGACAGGTATGTGTACTACACCTACATTATCCCTCCTTTATGACTGTTGCCGATGTCACTCACCATCAGATATACCTTTGGACAGCTTCCCCAACATGTAAGCTATGTGGCGCATCCAGTAACTGCATAGACATGTGATAGCAATACATAGTCAGGCAAGGGGTTGAAACCCTGTACTGGTTAGTATGTGACACAAACATGCTTAGGCATTACTCTCCCACCCCCTCCCTGTCTTACTTTGTCTCTCTGTCTCTCTCACTCCCTCTCAGGTGGATGTCGAAAAGTACACCTGTTTTGCTTAGGCAGCAGCTTGTGTTTTGTAAGTGATGCTCATGATCAGCTGATGGCATCTGCATGAATTGCAGTCCCCCACTAGCTAATTGTATGTGGAACAGCTGTGGTAATATTCCCATAGCCATTTGCATGGAAACACACTCCTATACCTAGGAACATCATGTGGGTGTTGGGCCTTTTCATTCACTGTGAGCAGGACCTCATGTCGGTGTTTGGCTAACAGCATCACAGATGGTATTGGGATATACCTCTAACAACATACACTGTGGAGACAGGCCAATAAACAGGAGGAGGATGTTCCAGACATGACTACATAATGTAAGTGTTGCTCTTCTGCATCTGGAGTAATGCTGATTTAACAGGGTTTGTGTGGATATGGCTGGCCTACATGATTTAATACCGGTCATGACAGTGTTATGTGTTTGAGGAAACTCCCACCTGTAGGGTTATCTGCAGACTGGGCAGTATTTGGAGTCTTATATTTCCTGTGTTACTCACTGACCACCTATCTTAGAAATGCAGAAGCATAGTCTGAGAACTGAAGTCAGTGCATGGTGACAGCCATGACAGTTACTGACTTTGTATCCCTCATAGGACATATGTCACAACTAACCCTGTTACAACAGTGAATGTATGAGGGTATCACAGCAACATGCCAATATTGGCCCAGTGTTTGTGGCTCCAGCCACAAGTGTGTCAACCTTTCTACATATGTCATGCAGCAAGAGGTGCATATATTCTGTACACCATTATTTATTGACTTCATATGTGATAACAAGCCAGTCAGATATCAGACTGCTAGACATGTTAAGTATAGTAGGGGTTATTTCTGAGGACATAACTTGGGCATTCT